>NW_027099970.1:0-75910 GCF_031753505.1 Anomalospiza imberbis
GGCCGGCTGCCTGCAAAATATCCGAACGGACGAGGATATGTCCCAGACCCAACCTGCCCCCACCTCAAACCTGTGCTGCCCTGACAGTCCCAAGGGAGCCCTACAAACTGACATCAGGAACCTGGGCTTGCAACTTTTCTTTCCCAGGGAAAAGGGCCGGTCTTTGTCTCCAGCGGCCTGTGGCCCTGAGGGACCGGCTGCCTGCAAAATATCCGAACGGACGAGGATATGTCCCAGACCCAACCTGCCCCCACCTCAAACCTGTGCTGCCCTGACAGTCCCAAGGGAACCCTACAAACTGACATCAGGAACCTGGGCTTGCAACTTTTCTTTCCCAGGGAAAAGGGCCGGTCTTTGTCTCCAGGGGCTGTGGCCGGCTGAGTGACCGGCTGCCTGCAAAATATCCGAACGGACGAGGATATGTCCCAGACCCAACCTGCCCCCACCTCAAACCTGTGCTGCCCTGACAGTCCCAAGGGAACCCTACAAACTGACATCAGGAACCTGGGCTTGCAACTTTTCTTTCCCAGGGAAAAGGGCCGGTCTTTGTCTCCAGCGGCCTGTGGCCCTGAGTGGCCGGGCTGCCTGCAAAATATCCGAACGGACGAGGATATGTCCCAGACCCAACCTGCCCCCACCTCAAACCTGTGCTGCCCTGACAGTCCCAAGGGAACCCTACAAACTGACATCAGGAACCTGGCCTTGCAACTTGTCTTTCCCAGGGAAAAGGGCCGGTCTTTGTCTCCAGGGGCCTGGGGCCCTGAGTGGCCGGCTGCCTGCAAAATATCCGAACGGACGAGCATATGTCCCAGACCCAACCTGCCCCCACCTCAAACCTGTGCTGCCCTGACAGTCCCAAGGGAACCCTACAAACTGACATCAGGAACCTGGGCTGGACACTTGTCTTTCCCAGGGAAAAGGGCCGGTCTTTGTCTCCAGGGGCTGTGGCCCTGAGGGACCGGCTGCCTGCAAAATATCCGAACGGACGAGGATATGTCCCAGACCCAACCTGCCCCCACCTCAAACCTGTGCTGCCCTGACAGTCCCAAGGGAACCCTACAAACTGACATCAGGTACCTGGGCTGGACACTTTTCTTTCCCAGGGAAAAGGGCCGGTCTTTGTCTCCAGGGGCTGTGGCCCTGAGTGGCCGGCTGCCTGCAAAATATCCGAACGGACGAGGATATGTCCCAGACCCAACCTGCCCCCACCTCAAACCTGTGCTGCCCTGACAGTCCCAAGGGAACCCTACAAACTGACATCAGGAACGTGGGCTTGTACCTTGTCTTTCCCAGGGAAAAGGGCCGGTCTTTGTCTCCAGGGGCCTGTGGCCCTGAGTGGCCGGCTGCCTGCAAAATATCCGAACGGACGAGGATATGTCCCAGACCCAACCTGCCCCCACCTCAAACCTGTGCTGCCCTGACAGTCCCAAGGGAACCCTACAACCTGACATCAGGAACCTGGGCTGGACACTTTTCTTTCCCAGGGAAAAGGGCCGGTCTTTGTCTCCAGGGGCCTGTGGCCCTGAGGGACCGGCTGCCTGCAAAATATCCGAACGGACGAGCATATGTCCCAGACCCAACCTGCCCCCACATCAAACCTGTGCTGCCCTGACAGTCCCAAGGGAAACCTACAAACTGACATCAGGAACCTGGGCTTGCAACTTGTCTTTCCCTAGGAAAAGGGCCGGTCTTTGTCTCCAGGGGCTGTGGCCCTGAGTGGCCGGCTGCCTGCAAAATATCCGAACGGACGAGGATATGTCCCAGACCCAACCTGCCCCCACCTCAAACCTGTGCTGCCCTGACAGTCCCAAGGGAACCCTACAAACTGACATCAGGAACCTGGGCTTGCAACTTGTCTTTCCCAAGGAAAAAGGCTGCTCTTTGTCTCCAGGGGCCTGTGGCCCTGAGTGGCCGGCTGCCTGCAAAATATCCGAACGGACAAGGATATGTCCCAGACCCAACCTGCCCCCACCTCAAACCTGTGCTGCCCTGACAGTCCCAAGGGAACCCTACAAACTGACATCAGGAACCTGGGCTTGCAACTTGTCTTTCCCAGGGAAAAAGGCCGGTCTTTGTCTCCAGGGGCCTGTGGCCCTGAGTGGCCGGCTGCCTGCAAAATATCCGAACAGACGAGGATATGTCCCAGACCCAACCTGCCCCCACCTCAAACCTGTGCTGCCCTGACAGTCCCAAGGGAACCCTACAAACTGACATCAGGAACCTGGGCTGGACACTTTTCTTTCCCAGGGAAAAGGGCCGGTCTTTGTCTCCAGGGGCCTGTGGCCTAGAGTGGCCGGCTGCCTGCAAAATATCCGAACGGACGAGCATATGTCCCAGACCCAACCTGCCCCCACCTCAAACCTGTGCTGCCCTGACAGTCCCAAGGGAACCCTACAAACTGACATCAGGAACCTGGGCTGGACACTTTTCTTTCCCAGGGAAAAGGGCCGGTCTTTGTCTCCAGGGGCTGTGGCCCTGAGTGGCCGGCTGCCTGCAAAATATCCGAACGGACGAGGATATGTCCCAGACCCAACCTGCCCCCACCTCAAACCTGTGCTGCCCTGACAGTCCCAAGGGAACCCTACAAACTGACATCAGGAACCTGGGCTTGCAACTTGTCTTTCCCAGGGAAAAGGGCCGGTCTTCGTCTCCAGGGGCCTGGGGCCCTGAGTGGCCGGCTGCCTGCAAAATATCCGAACGGACGAGGATATGTCCCAGACCCAACCTGCCCCCACCTCAAACCTGTGCTGCCCTGACAGTCCCAAGGGAACCCTACAAACTGACATCAGGAACCTGGGCTGGACACTTTTCTTTCCCAGGGAAAAGGGCCGGTCTTTGTCTCCAGGGGCCTGGGGCCCTGAGTGGCCGGCTTGCCTGCAAAATATCCGAACGGACGAGGATATGTCCCAGACCCAACCTGCCCCCACCTCAAACCTGTGCTGCCCTGACAGTCCCAAGGGAACCCTACAAACTGACATCAGGAACCTGGGCTTGCAACTTGTCTTTCCCAGGGAAAAAGGCCGGTCTTTGTCTCCAGGGGCCTGTGGCCCTGAGTGGCCGGCTGCCTGCAAAATATCCGAACGGACGAGGATATGTCCCAAACCCAACCTGCCCCCACCTCAAACCTGTGCTGCCCTGACAGTCCCAAGGGAACCCTACAAACTGACATCAGGAACCTGGGCTGGACACTTTTCTTTCCCAGGGAAAAGGGCCGGTCTTTGTCTCCAGAGGCTGTGCCCCTGAGTGGCCGGCTGCCTGCAAAATATCCGAACGGACGAGGATATGTCCCAGACCCAACCTGCCCCCACCTCAAACCTGTGCTGCCCTGACAGTCCCAAGGGAACCCTACAAACTGACATCAGGAACCTGGGCTGGACACTTTTCTTTCCCAGGGAAAAGGGCCGGTCTTTGTCTCCAGGGGCCTGTGGCCTAGAGTGGCCGGCTGCCTGCAAAATATCCGAACGGACGAGGATATGTCCCAGACCCAACCTGCCCCCACCTCAACCTGTGCTGCCCTGACAGTCCCAAGGGAACCCTACAAACTGACATCAGGAACCTGGGCTGGACACTTTTCTTTCCCAGGGAAAAGGGCCGGTCTTTGTCTCCAGCGGCCTGTGGCCCTGAGTGGCCGGCTGCCTGCAAAATATCCGAATGGACGAGGATATGTCCCAGACCCAACCTGCCCCCACCTCAAACCTGGGCTGCCCTGACAGTCCCAAGGGAACCCTACAAACTGACATCAGGAACCTGGCCTTGCAACTTTTCTTTCCCAGGGAAAAGGGCCGGTCTTTGTCTCCAGGGGCCTGTGGCCCTGAGTGGCCGGCTGCCTGCAAAATATCCAAACGGACGAGCATATGTCCCAGACCCAACCTGCCCCCACCTCAAACCTGTGCTGCCCTGACAGTCCCAAGGGAACCCTACAAACTGACATCAGGAACCTGGGCTTGTACCTTGTCTTTCCCAGGGAAAAGGGCCGGTCTTTGTCTCCAGGGGCTGTGGCCCTGAGTGGCCGGCTGCCTGCAAAATATCCGAACGGACGAGGATATGTCCCAGACCCAACCTGCCCCCACCTCAAACCTGTGCTGCCCTGACAGTCCCAAGGGAACCCTACAAACTGACATCAGGAACCTGGGCTTGCAACTTTTCTTTCCCAGGGAAAAGGGCCGGTCTTTGTCTCCAGGGGCCTGTGGCCCTGAGGGACCGGCTGCCTGCAAAATATCCGAACGGACGAGCATATGTCCCAGACCCAACCTGCCCCCACCTCAAACCTGTGCTGCCCTGACAGTCCCAAGGGAACCCTACAAACTGACATCAGGAACCTGGGCTGGACACTTTTCTTTCCCAGGGAAAAGGGCCGGTCTTTGTCTCCAGGGGCTGTGGCCCTGAGTGGCCGGCTGCCTGCAAAATATCCGAACGGACGAGGATATGTCCCAGACCCAACCTGCCCCCACCTCAAACCTGTGCTGCCCTGACAGTCCCAAGGGAACCCTACAAACTGACATCAGGAACCTGGGCTGGACACTTTTCTTTCCCAGGGAAAAGGGACGGTCTTTGTCTCCAGGGGCTGTGGCCCTGAGTGGCCGGCTGCCTGCAAAATATCCGAACGGACGAGGATATGTCCCAGACCCAACCTGCCCCCACCTCAAACCTGTGCTGCCCTGACAGTCCCAAGGGAACCCTACAAACTGACATCAGGAACCTGGGCTTGCAACTTGTCTTTCCCAGGGAAAAAGGCTGCTCTTTGTCTCCAGGGGCCTGTGGCCCTGAGTGGCCGGCTGCCTGCAAAATATCCGAACGGACAAGGATATGTCCCAGACCCAACCTGCCCCCACCTCAAACCTGTGCTGCCCTGACAGTCCCAAGGGAACCCTACAAACTGACATCAGGAACGTGGACTTGTACCTTGTCTTTCCCAGGGAAAAGGGCCGGTCTTTGTCTCCAGGGGCCTGTGGCCCTGAGTGGCCGGCTGCCTGCAAAATATCCGAACGGACGAGGATATGTCCCAGACCCAACCTGCCCCCACCTCAAACCTGTGCTGCCCTGACAGTCCCAAGGGAACCCTACAAACTGACATCAGGAACCTGGGCTTGCAACTTGTCTTTCCCAGGGAAAAAGGCCGGTCTTTGTCTCCAGGGGCCTGTGGCCCTGAGTGGCCGGCTGCCTGCAAAATATCCGAACGGACGAGGATATGTCCCAGACCCAACCTGCCCCCACCTCAAACCTGTGCTGCCCTGACAGTCCCAAGGGAACCCTACAACCTGACATCAGGAACCTGGGCTGGCCACTTGTCTTTCCCAGGGAAAAGGGCCGGTCTTTGTCTCCAGGGGCTGTGGCCCTGAGTGGCCGGCTGCCTGCAAAATATCCGAACGGACGAGGATATGTCCCAGACCCAACCTGCCCCCACCTCAAACCTGTGCTGCCCTGACAGTCCCAAGGGAACCCTACAACCTGACATCAGGAACCTGGGCTGGACACTTTTCTTTCCCAGGGAAAAGGGCCGGTCTTTGTCTCCAGGGGCCTGTGGCCCTGAGTGGCCGGCTGCCTGCAAAATATCCGAACGGACGAGGATATGTCCCAGACCCAACCTGCCCCCACCTCAAACCTGTGCTGCCCTGACAGTCCCAAGGGAACCCTACAAACTGACATCAGGAACCTGGCCTTGCAACTTGTCTTTCCCAGGGAAAAGGGCCGGTCTTTGTCTCCAGGGGCTGTGGCCCTGAGTGGCCGGCTGCCTGCAAAATATCCGAATGGACGAGGATATGTCCCAGACCCAACCTGCCCCCACCTCAAACCTGTGCTGCCCTGACAGTCCCAAGGGAACCCTACAAACTGACATCAGGAACCTGGGCTTGTACCTTGTCTTTCCCAGGGGAAAAGGGCCGGTCTTTGTCTCCAGCGGCCTGTGGCCCTGAGTGGCCGGCTGCCTGCAAAATATCCGAACGGACGAGGATATGTCCCCAGACCCCAACCTGCCCCCACCTCAAACCTGTGCTGCCCTGACAGTCCCAAGGGAACCCTACAAACTGACATCAGGAACCTGGGCTGGACACTTTTCTTTCCCAGGGAAAAGGGCCGGTCTTTGTCTCCAGGGGCCTGTGGCCCTGAGGGACCGGCTGCCTGCAAAATATCCGAACGGACGAGGATATGTCCCAGACCCAACCTGCCCCCACCTCAAACCTGTGCTGCCCTGACAGTCCCAAGGGAACCCTACAAACTGACATCAGGAACCTGGGCTTGCAACTTGTCTTTCCCTAGGAAAAGGGCCGGTCTTTGTCTCCAGGGGCTGTGGCCCTGAGTGGCCGGCTGCCTGCAAAATATCCGAACGGACGAGGATATGTCCCAGACCCAACCTGCCCCCACCTCAAACCTGTGCTGCCCTGACAGTCCCAAGGGAACCCTACAAACTGACATCAGGAACCTGGGCTTGCAACTTGTCTTTCCCAGGGAAAAGGGCCGGTCTTTGTCTCCAGGGGCTGTGGCCCTGAGTGGCCGGCTGCCTGCAAAATATCCGAACGGACGAGGATATGTCCCAGACCCAACCTGCCCCCACCTCAAACCTGTGCTGCCCTGACAGTCCCAAGGGAACCCTACAAACTGACATCAGGAACCTGGGCTTGCAACTTGTCTTTCCCAGGGAAAAGGGCCGGTCTTTGTCTCCAGGGGCTGTGGCCCTGAGTGGCCGGCTGCCTGCAAAATATCCGAATGGACGAGGATATGTCCCAGACCCAACCTGCCCCCACCTCAAACCTGTGCTGCCCTGACAGTCCCAAGGGAACCCTACAAACTGACATCAGGAACCTGGGCTTGTACCTTGTCTTTCCCAGGGAAAAGGGCCGGTCTTTGTCTCCAGCGGCCTGTGGCCCTGAGTGGCCGGCTGCCTGCAAAATATCCGAACGGACGAGGATATGTCCCAGACCCAACCTGCCCCCACCTCAAACCTGTGCTGCCCTGACAGTCCCAAGGGAACCCTACAAACTGACATCAGGAACCTGGGCTGGACACTTTTCTTTCCCAGGGAAAAGGGCCGGTCTTTGTCTCCAGGGGCCTGTGGCCCTGAGTGGCCGGCTGCCTGCAAAATATCCAAACGGACGAGCATATGTCCCAGACCCAACCTGCCCCCACCTCAAACCTGTGCTGCCCTGACAGTCCCAAGGGAACCCTACAAACTGACATCAGGAACCTGGGCTTTTACCTTGTCTTTCCCAGGGAAAAGGGCCGGTCTTTGTCTCCAGCAGCCTATGGCCCTGAGTGGCCGGCTGCCTGCAAAATATCCGAACGGACGAGGATATGTCCCAGACCCAACCTGCCCCCACCTCAAACCTGTGCTGCCCTGACAGTCCCAAGGGAACCCTACAAACTGACATCAGGAACCTGGGCTGGACACTTGTCTTTCCCAGGGAAAAGGGCCGGTCTTTGTCTCCAGGGGCTGTGGCCCTGAGTGGCCGGCTGCCTGCAAAATATCCGAACGGACGAGGATATGTCCCAGACCCAACCTGCCCCCACCTCAAACCTGTGCTGCCCTGACAGTCCCAAGGGAACCCTACAAACTGACATCAGGAACCTGGGCTGGACACTTTTCTTTCTCAGGGAAAAGGGCCGGTCTTTGTCTCCAGGGGCTGTGGCCCTGAGTGGCCGGCTGCCTGCAAAATATCCGAACGGACGAGGATATGTCCCAGACCCAACCTGCCCCCACCTCAAACCTGTGCTGCCCTGACAGTCCCAAGGGAGCCCTACAAACTGACATCAGGAACCTGGGCTTGCAACTTTTCTTTCCCAGGGAAAAGGGCCGGTCTTTGTCTCCAGCGGCCTGTGGCCCTGAGGGACCGGCTGCCTGCAAAATATCCGAACGGACGAGGATATGTCCCAGACCCAACCTGCCCCCACCTCAAACCTGTGCTGCCCTGACAGTCCCAAGGGAACCCTACAAACTGACATCAGGAACCTGGGCTTGCAACTTTTCTTTCCCAGGGAAAAGGGCCGGTCTTTTTCTCCAGGGGCTGTGGCCGGCTGAGTG
Organism: Anomalospiza imberbis; assembly: GCF_031753505.1. Taxonomy (NCBI): domain Eukaryota; kingdom Metazoa; phylum Chordata; class Aves; order Passeriformes; family Viduidae; genus Anomalospiza; species Anomalospiza imberbis. The sequence goes on from NW_027099970.1 coordinate 8,015, forward strand.
GCCGGCTGCCTGCAAAATATCCGAACGGACGAGGATATGTCCCAGACCCAACCTGCCCCCACCTCAAACCTGTGCTGCCCTGACAGTCCCAAGGGAACCCTACAAACTGACATCAGGAACCTGGGCTTGCAACTTTTCTTTCCCAGGGAAAAGGGCCGGTCTTTGTCTCCAGCGGCCTGTGGCCCTGAGTGGCCGGCTGCCTGCAAAATATCCGAACGGACGAGGATATGTCCCAGACCCAACCTGCCCCCACCTCAAACCTGTGCTGCCCTGACAGTCCCAAGGGAACCCTACAAACTGACATCAGGAACCTGGCCTTGCAACTTGTCTTTCCCAGGGAAAAGGGCCGGTCTTTGTCTCCAGGGGCCTGGGGCCCTGAGTGGCCGGCTGCCTGCAAAATATCCGAACGGACGAGCATATGTCCCAGACCCAACCTGCCCCCACCTCAAACCTGTGCTGCCCTGACAGTCCCAAGGGAACCCTACAAACTGACATCAGGAACCTGGGCTGGACACTTGTCTTTCCCAGGGAAAAGGGCTGGTCTTTGTCTCCAGGGGCTGTGGCCCTGAGTGGCCGGCTGCCTGCAAAATATCCGAACGGACGAGGATATGTCCCAGACCCAACCTGCCCCCACCTCAAACCTGTGCTGCCCTGACAGTCCCAAGGGAGCCCTACAAACTGACATCAGGAACCTGGGCTTGCAACTTTTCTTTCCCAGGGAAAAGGGCCGGTCTTTGTCTCCAGCGGCCTGTGGCCCTGAGTGGCCGGCTGTTTGCAAAATATCCGAATGGACGAGGATATGTCCCAGACCCAACCTGCCCCCACCTCAAACCTGTGCTGCCCTGACAGTCCCAAGGGAACCCTACAAACTGACATCAGGAACCTGGGCTTGTACCTTGTCTTTCCCAGGGAAAAGGGCCGGTCTTTGTCTCCAGGGCCTGTGGCCCTGAGTGGCTGGCTGCCTGCAAAATATCCGAACGGACGAGGATATGTCCCAGACCCAACCTGCCCCCACCTCAAACCTGTGCTGCCCTGACAGTCCCAAGGGAACCCTACAAACTGACATCAGGAACCTGGGCTTGCAACTTGTCTTTCCCAGGGAAAAAGGCCGGTCTTTGTCTCCAGGGGCCTGTGGCCCTGAGTGGCCGGCTGCCTGCAAAATATCCGAACGGACGAGGATATGTCCCAGACCCAACCTGCCCCCACCTCAAACCTGTGCTGCCCTGACAGTCCCAAGGGAACCCTACAAACTGACATCAGGAACCTGGGCTGGACACTTTTCTTTCCCAGGGAAAAGGGCCGGTCTTTGTCTCCAGAGGCTGTGCCCCTGAGTGGCCGGCTGCCTGCAAAATATCCGAACGGACGAGGATATGTCCCAGACCCAACCTGCCCCCACCTCAAACCTGTGCTGCCCTGACAGTCCCAAGGGAACCCTACAACCTGACATCAGGAACCTGGGCTGGACACTTTTCTTTCCCAGGGAAAAGGGCCGGTCTTTGTCTCCAGGGGCCTGTGGCCTAGAGTGGCCGGCTGCCTGCAAAATATCCGAACGGACGAGGATATGTCCCAGACCCAACCTGCCCCCACCTCAAACCTGTGCTGCCCTGACAGTCCCAAGGGAACCCTACAAACTGACATCAGGAACCTGGGCTGGACACTTTTCTTTCCCAGGGAAAAGGGACGGTCTTTGTCTCCAGGGGCTGTGGCCCTGAGTGGCCGGCTGCCTGCAAAATATCCGAACGGACGAGGATATGTCCCAGACCCAACCTGCCCCCACCTCAAACCTGTGCTGCCCTGACAGTCCCAAGGGAACCCTACAAACTGACATCAGGAACCTGGGCTTGCAACTTGTCTTTCCCAGGGAAAAGGGCCGGTCTTTGTCTCCAGGGGCTGTGGCCCTGAGTGGCCGGCTGCCTGCAAAATATCCGAATGGACGAGGATATGTCCCAGACCCAACCTGCCCCCACCTCAAACCTGTGCTGCCCTGACAGTCCCAAGGGAACCCTACAAACTGACATCAGGAACCTGGGCTTGTACCTTGTCTTTCCCAGGGAAAAGGGCCGGTCTTTGTCTCCAGCGGCCTGTGGCCCTGAGTGGCCGGCTGCCTGCAAAATATCCGAACGGACGAGGATATGTCCCAGACCCAACCTGCCCCCACCTCAAACCTGTGCTGCCCTGACAGTCCCAAGGGAACCCTACAAACTGACATCAGGAACCTGGGCTGGACACTTTTCTTTCCCAGGGAAAAGGGCCGGTCTTTGTCTCCAGGGGCCTGTGGCCCTGAGTGGCCGGCTGCCTGCAAAATATCCGAACGGACGAGGATATGTCCCAGACCCAACCTGCCCCCACCTCAAACCTGTGCTGCCCTGACAGTCCCAAGGGAACCCTACAAACTGACATCAGGAACCTGGGCTGGACACTTGTCTTTCCCAGGGAAAAGGGCCGGTCTTTGTCTCCAGGGGCTGTGGCCCTGAGTGGCCGGCTGCCTGCAAAATATCCGAACGGACGAGGATATGTCCCAGACCCAACCTGCCCCCACCTCAAACCTGTGCTGCCCTGACAGTCCCAAGGGAGCCCTACAAACTGACATCAGGAACCTGGGCTTGCAACTTTTCTTTCACAGGGAAAAGGGCCGGTCTTGGTCTCCAGCGCCCTGTGGCCCTGAGGGACCGGCTGCCTGCAAAATATCCGAACGGACGAGGATATGTCCCAGACCCAACCTGCCCCCACCTCAAACCTGTGCTGCCCTGACAGTCCCAAGGGAACCCTACAAACTGACATCAGGAACCTGGGCTTGCAACTTTTCTTTCCCAGGGAAAAGGGCCGGTCTTTGTCTCCAGGGGCTGTGGCCCTGAGTGGCCGGCTGCCTGCAAAATATCCGAACGGACGAGGATATGTCCCAGACCCAACCTGCCCCCACCTCAAACCTGTGCTGCCCTGACAGTCCCAAGGGAACCCTACAAACTGACATCAGGAACCTGGCCTTGCAACTTGTCTTTCCCAGGGAAAAGGGCCGGTCTTTGTCTCCAGGGGCCTGGGGCCCTGAGTGGCCGGCTGCCTGCAAAATATCCGAACGGACGAGCATATGTCCCAGACCCAACCTGCCCCCACCTCAAACCTGTGCTGCCCTGACAGTCCCAAGGGAACCCTACAAACTGACATCAGGAACCTGGGCTGGACACTTTTCTTTCCCAGGGAAAAGGGCCGGTCTTTGTCTCCAGGGGCTGTGGCCCTGAGGGACCGGCTGCCTGCAAAATATCCGAACGGACGAGGATATGTCCCAGACCCAACCTGCCCCCACCTCAAACCTGTGCTGCCCTGACAGTCCCAAGGGAACCCTACAAACTGACATCAGGAACCTGGGCTGGACACTTTTCTTTCCCAGGGAAAAGGGCCGGTCTTTGTCTCCAGGGGCTGTGGCCCTGAGGGACCGGCTGCCTGCAAAATATCCGAACGGACGAGGATATGTCCCAGACCCAACCTGCCCCCACCTCAAACCTGTGCTGCCCTGACAGTCCCAAGGGAGCCCTACAAACTGACATCAGGAACCTGGGCTTGCAACTTTTCTTTCCCAGGGAAAAGGGCCGGTCTTTGTCTCCAGCGGCCTGTGGCCCTGAGTGGCCGGCTGCCTGCAAAATATCCGAACGGACGAGGATATGTCCCAGACCCAACCTGCCCCCACCTCAAACCTGTGCTGCCCTGACAGTCCCAAGGGAGCCCTACAAACTGACATCAGGAACCTGGGCTTGCAACTTTTCTTTCCCAGGGAAAAGGGCCGGTCTTTGTCTCCAGCGGCCTGTGGCCCTGAGTGGCCGGCTGCCTGCAAAATATCCGAACGGACGAGGATATGTCCCAGACCCAACCTGCCCCCACCTCAAACCTGTGCTGCCCTGACAGTCCCAAGGGAACCCTACAAACTGACATCAGGAACCTGGGCTTGCAACTTGTCTTTCCCAGGGAAAAGGGCCGGTCTTTGTCTCCAGGGGCCTGGGGCCCTGAGTGGCCGGCTGCCTGCAAAATATCCGAACGGACGAGGATATGTCCCAGACCCAACCTGCCCCCACCTCAAACCTGTGCTGCCCTGACAGTCCCAAGGGAACCCTACAAACTGACATCAGGAACCTGGGCTGGACACTTTTCTTTCCCAGGGAAAAGGGCCGGTCTTTGTCTCCAGGGGCTGTGGCCCTGAGGGACCGGCTGCCTGCAAAATATCCGAACGGACGAGGATATGTCCCAGACCCAACCTGCCCCCACCTCAAACCTGTGCTGCCCTGACAGTCCCAAGGGAACCCTACAAACTGACATCAGGAACCTGGGCTTGTACCTTGTCTTTCCCAGGGAAAATGGCCGGTCTTTGTCTCCAGGGGCTGTGGCCCTGAGTGGCCGGCTGCCTGCAAAATATCCGAACGGACGAGGATATGTCCCAGACCCAACCTGCCCCCACCTCAAACCTGTGCTGCCCTGACAGTCCCAAGGGAACCCTACAAACTGACATCAGGAACCTGGGCTTGCAACTTGTCTTTCCCAGGGAAAAGGGCCGGTCTTTGTCTCCAGGGGCTGTGGCCCTGAGTGGCCGGCTGCCTGCAAAATATCCGAACGGACGAGGATATGTCCCAGACCCAACCTGCCCCCACCTCAAACCTGTGCTGCCCTGACAGTCCCAAGGGAACCCTACAAACTGACATCAGGAACCTGGGCTTGTACCTTGTCTTTCCCAGGGAAAAGGGCCGGTCTTTGTCTCCAGGGGCTGTGGCCCTGAGTGGCCGGCTGCCTGCAAAATATCCGAACGGACGAGGATATGTCCCAGACCCAACCTGCCCCCACCTCAAACCTGTGCTGCCCTGACAGTCCCAAGGGAACCCTACAAACTGACATCAGGAACCTGGGCTGGACTCTTTTCTTTCCCAGGGAAAAGGGCCGGTCTTTGTCTCCAGGGGCTGTGGCCCTGAGGGACCGGCTGCCTGCAAAATATCCGAACGGACGAGGATATGTCCCAGACCCAACCTGCCCCCACCTCAAACCTGTGCTGCCCTGACAGTCCCAAGGGAACCCTACAAACTGACATCAGGAACCTGGCCTTGCAACTTTTCTTTCCCAGGGAAAAGGGCCGGTCTTTGTCTCCAGGGGCTGTGGCCCTGAGTGGCCGGCTGCCTGCAAAATATCCGAACGGACGAGGATATGTCCCAGACCCAACCTGCCCCCACCTCAAACCTGTGCTGCCCTGACAGTCCCAAGGGAACCCTACAAACTGACATCAGGAACCTGGGCTTGTACCTTGTCTTTCCCAGGGAATAGGGCCGGTCTTTGTCTCCAGGGGCTGTGGCCCTGAGTGGCCGGCTGCCTGCAAAATATCCGAACGGACGAGGATATGTCCCAGACCCAACCTGCCCCCACCTCAAACCTGTGCTGCCCTAACAGTCCCAAGGGAGCCCTACAAACTGACATCAGGAACCTGGGCTTGCAACTTTTCTTTCCCAGGGAAAAGGGCCGGTCTTTGTCTCCAGCGGCCTGTGGCCCTGAGTGGCCGGCTGCCTGCAAAATATCCGAACGGACGAGGATATGTCCCAGACCCAACCTGCCCCCACCTCAAACCTGTGCTGCCCTGACAGTCCCAAGGGAACCCTACAAACTGACATCAGGAACCTGGGCTTGCAACTTGTCTTTCCCAGGGAAAAGGGCCGGTCTTTGTCTCCAGGGGCTGTGGCCCTGAGTGGCCGGCTGCCTGCAAAATATCCGAACGGACGAGGATATGTCCCAGACCCAACCTGCCCCCACCTCAAACCTGTGCTGCCCTGACAGTCCCAAGGGAACCCTACAAACTGACATCAGGAACCTGGGCTTGTACCTTGTCTTTCCCAGGGAAAAGGGCCGGTCTTTGTCTCCAGGGGCTGTGGCCCTGAGTGGCCGGCTGCCTGCAAAATATCCGAACGGACGAGGATATGTCCCAGACCCAACCTGCCCCCACCTCAAACCTGTGCTGCCCTGACAGTCCCAAGGGAACCCTACAAACTGACATCAGGAACCTGGGCTGGACACTTTTCTTTCCCAGGGAAAAGGGCCGGTCTTTGTCTCCAGGGGCTGTGGCCCTGAGTGGCCGGCTGCCTGCAAAATATCCGAACGGACGAGGATATGTCCCAGACCCAACCTGCCCCCACCTCAAACCTGTGCTGCCCTGACAGTCCCAAGGGAACCCTACAAACTGACATCAGGAACCTGGGCTGGACACTTTTCTTTCCCAGGGAAAAGGGCCGGTCTTTGTCTCCAGCGGCCTGTGGCCCTGAGTGGCCGGCTGCCTGCAAAATATCCGAACGGACGAGGATATGTCCCAGACCCAACCTGCCCCCACCTCAAACCTGTGCTGCCCTGACAGTCCCAAGGGAGCCCTACAAACTGACATCAGGAACCTGGGCTTGCAACTTTTCTTTCCCAGGGAAAAGGGCCGGTCTTTGTCTCCAGCGGCCTGTGGCCCTGAGGGACCGGCTGCCTGCAAAATATCCGAACGGACGAGGATATGTCCCAGACCCAACCTGCCCCCACCTCAAACCTGTGCTGCCCTGACAGTCCCAAGGGAACCCTACAAACTGACATCAGGAACCTGGGCTGGACACTTTTCTTTCCCAGGGAAAAGGGCCGGTCTTTGTCTCCAGGGGCTGTGGCCCTGAGTGGCCGGCTGCCTGCAAAATATCCGAACGGACGAGGATATGTCCCAGACCCAACCTGCCCCCACCTCAAACCTGTGCTGCCCTGACAGTCCCAAGGGAACCCTACAAACTGACATCAGGAACCTGGGCTTGCAACTTTTCTTTCCCAGGGAAAAGGGCCGGTCTTTGTCTCCAGCGGCCTGTGGCCCTGAGTGGCCGGCTGCCTGCAAAATATCCGAACGGACGAGGATATGTCCCAGACCCAACCTGCCCCCACCTCAAACCTGTGCTGCCCTGACAGTCCCAAGGGAACCCTACAAACTGACATCAGGAACCTGGCCTTGCAACTTGTCTTTCCCAGGGAAAAGGGCCGGTCTTTGTCTCCAGGGGCCTGGGGCCCTGAGTGGCCGGCTGCCTGCAAAATATCCGAACGGACGAGGATATGTCCCAGACCCAACCTGCCCCCACCTCAAACCTGTGCTGCCCTGACAGTCCCAAGGGAACCCTACAAACTGACATCAGGAACCTGGGCTGGACACTTTTCTTTCCCAGGGAAAAGGGCCGGTCTTTGTCTCCAGGGGCTGTGGCCCTGAGGGACCGGCTGCCTGCAAAATATCCGAACGGACGAGGATATGTCCCAGACCCAACCTGCCCCCACCTCAAACCTGTGCTGCCCTGACAGTCCCAAGGGAACCCTACAAACTGACATCAGGAACCTGGGCTTGTACCTTGTCTTTCCCAGGGAAAATGGCCGGTCTTTGTCTCCAGGGGCTGTGGCCCTGAGTGGCCGGCTGCCTGCAAAATATCCGAACGGACGAGGATATGTCCCAGACCCAACCTGCCCCCACCTCAAACCTGTGCTACCCTGACAGTCCCAAGGGAACCCTACAAACTGACATCAGGAACCTGGGCTGGACACTTTTCTTTCCCAGGGAAAAGGGCCGGTCTTTGTCTCCAGGGGCCTGTGGCCCTGAGTGGCCGGCTGTTTGCAAAATATCCGAATGGACGAGGATATGTCCCAGACCCAACCTGCCCCCACCTCAAACCTGTGCTGCCCTGACAGTCCCAAGGGAACCCTACAAACTGACATCAGGAACCTGGGCTTGTACCTTGTCTTTCCCAGGGAAAAGGGCCGGTCTTTGTCTCCAGGGGCTGTGGCCCTGAGTGGCCGGCTGCCTGCAAAATATCCGAACGGACGAGGATATGTCCCAGACCCAACCTGCCCCCACCTCAAACCTGTGCTGCCCTGACAGTCCCAAGGGAACCCTACAAACTGACATCAGGAACCTGGGCTGGACACTTTTCTTTCCCAGGGAAAAGGGCCGGTCTTTGTCTCCAGGGGCTGTGGCCCTGAGTGGCCGGCTGCCTGCAAAATATCCGAACGGACGAGGATATGTCCCAGACCCAACCTGCCCCCACCTCAAACCTGTGCTGCCCTGACAGTCCCAAGGGAACCCTACAAACTGACATCAGGAACCTGGGCTTGCAACTTTTCTTTCCCAGGGAAAAGGGCCGGTCTTTGTCTCCAGCGGCCTGTGGCCCTGAGTGGCCGGCTGCCTGCAAAATATCCGAACGGACGAGGATATGTCCCAGACCCAACCTGCCCCCACCTCAAACCTGTGCTGCCCTGACAGTCCCAAGGGAACCCTACAAACTGACATCAGGAACCTGGCCTTGCAACTTGTCTTTCCCAGGGAAAAGGGCCGGTCTTTGTCTCCAGGGGCCTGGGGCCCTGAGTGGCCGGCTGCCTGCAAAATATCCGAACGGACGAGGATATGTCCCAGACCCAACCTGCCCCCACCTCAAACCTGTGCTGCCCTGACAGTCCCAAGGGAACCCTACAAACTGACATCAGGAACCTGGGCTGGACACTTTTCTTTCCCAGGGAAAAGGGCCGGTCTTTGTCTCCAGGGGCTGTGGCCCTGAGGGACCGGCTGCCTGCAAAATATCCGAACGGACGAGGATATGTCCCAGACCCAACCTGCCCCCACCTCAAACCTGTGCTGCCCTGACAGTCCCAAGGGAACCCTACAAACTGACATCAGGAACCTGGGCTTGCAACTTGTCTTTCCCTAGGAAAAGGGCCGGTCTTTGTCTCCAGGGGCTGTGGCCCTGAGTGGCCGGCTGCCTGCAAAATATCCGAACGGACGAGGATATGTCCCAGACCCAACCTGCCCCCACCTCAAACCTGTGCTGCCCTGACAGTCCCAAGGGAACCCTACAAACTGACATCAGGAACCTGGGCTTGCAACTTTTCTTTCCCAGGGAAAAAGGCTGCTCTTTGTCTCCAGGGGCCTGTGGCCCTGAGTGGCCGGCTGCCTGCAAAATATCCGAACGGACGAGGATATGTCCCAGACCCAACCTGCCCCCACCTCAAACCTGTGCTGCCCTGACAGTCCCAAGGGAACCCTACAAACTGACATCAGGAACGTGGGCTTGTACCTTGTCTTTCCCAGGGAAAAGGGCCGGTCTTTGTCTCCAGGGGCCTGTGGCCCTGAGTGGCCGGCTGCCTGCAAAATATCCGAACGGACGAGGATATGTCCCAGACCCAACCTGCCCCCACCTCAAACCTGTGCTGCCCTGACAGTCCCAAGGGAACCCTACAAACTGACATCAGGAACCTGGGCTTGCAACTTGTCTTTCCCAGGGAAAAAGGCCGGTCTTTGTCTCCAGGGGCCTGTGGCCCTGAGTGGCCGGCTGCCTGCAAAATATCCGAACGGACGAGGATATGTCCCAGACCCAACCTGCCCCCACCTCAAACCTGTGCTGCCCTGACAGTCCCAAGGGAACCCTACAAACTGACATCAGGAACCTGGGCTGGACACTTTTCTTTCCCAGGGAAAAGGGCCGGTCTTTGTCTCCAGAGGCTGTGCCCCTGAGTGGCCGGCTGCCTGCAAAATATCCGAACGGACGAGGATATGTCCCAGACCCAACCTGCCCCCACCTCAAACCTGTGCTGCCCTGACAGTCCCAAGGGAACCCTACAACCTGACATCAGGAACCTGGGCTGGACACTTTTCTTTCCCAGGGAAAAGGGCCGGTCTTTGTCTCCAGGGGCCTGTGGCCTAGAGTGGCCGGCTGCCTGCAAAATATCCGAACGGACGAGGATATGTCCCAGACCCAACCTGCCCCCACCTCAAACCTGTGCTGCCCTGACAGTCCCAAGGGAACCCTACAAACTGACATCAGGAACCTGGGCTGGACACTTTTCTTTCCCAGGGAAAAGGGACGGTCTTTGTCTCCAGGGGCTGTGGCCCTGAGTGGCCGGCTGCCTGCAAAATATCCGAACGGACGAGGATATGTCCCAGACCCAACCTGCCCCCACCTCAAACCTGTGCTGCCCTGACAGTCCCAAGGGAACCCTACAAACTGACATCAGGAACCTGGGCTTGCAACTTGTCTTTCCCAGGGAAAAGGGCCGGTCTTTGTCTCCAGGGGCTGTGGCCCTGAGTGGCCGGCTGCCTGCAAAATATCCGAATGGACGAGGATATGTCCCAGACCCAACCTGCCCCCACCTCAAACCTGTGCTGCCCTGACAGTCCCAAGGGAACCCTACAAACTGACATCAGGAACCTGGGCTTGTACCTTGTCTTTCCCAGGGAAAAGGGCCGGTCTTTGTCTCCAGCGGCCTGTGGCCCTGAGTGGCCGGCTGCCTGCAAAATATCCGAACGGACGAGGATATGTCCCAGACCCAACCTGCCCCCACCTCAAACCTGTGCTGCCCTGACAGTCCCAAGGGAACCCTACAAACTGACATCAGGAACCTGGGCTGGACACTTTTCTTTCCCAGGGAAAAGGGCCGGTCTTTGTCTCCAGGGGCCTGTGGCCCTGAGTGGCCGGCTGCCTGCAAAATATCCGAACGGACGAGGATATGTCCCAGACCCAACCTGCCCCCACCTCAAACCTGTGCTGCCCTGACAGTCCCAAGGGAACCCTACAAACTGACATCAGGAACCTGGGCTGGACACTTGTCTTTCCCAGGGAAAAGGGCCGGTCTTTGTCTCCAGGGGCTGTGGCCCTGAGTGGCCGGCTGCCTGCAAAATATCCGAACGGACGAGGATATGTCCCAGACCCAACCTGCCCCCACCTCAAACCTGTGCTGCCCTGACAGTCCCAAGGGAACCCTACAAACTGACATCAGGAACCTGGGCTGGACACTTTTCTTTCCCAGGGAAAAGGGCCGGTCTTTGTCTCCAGGGGCTGTGGCCCTGAGTGGCCGGCTGCCTGCAAAATATCCGAACGGACGAGGATATGTCCCAGACCCAACCTGCCCCCACCTCAAACCTGTGCTGCCCTGACAGTCCCAAGGGAGCCCTACAAACTGACATCAGGAACCTGGGCTTGCAACTTTTCTTTCCCAGGGAAAAGGGCCGGTCTTTGTCTCCAGCGGCCTGTGGCCCTGAGTGGCCGGCTGCCTGCAAAATATCCGAACGGACGAGGATATGTCCCAGACCCAACCTGCCCCCACCTCAAACCTGTGCTGCCCTGACAGTCCCAAGGGAACCCTACAAACTGACATCAGGAACCTGGGCTTGCAACTTTTCTTTCCCAGGGAAAAGGGCCGGTCTTTGTCTCCAGGGGCTGTGGCCCTGAGTGGCCGGCTGCCTGCAAAATATCCGAACGGACGAGGATATGTCCCAGACCCAACCTGCCCCCACCTCAAACCTGTGCTGCCCTGACAGTCCCAAGGGAACCCTACAAACTGACATCAGGAACCTGGCCTTGCAACTTGTCTTTCCCAGGGAAAAGGGCCGGTCTTTGTCTCCAGGGGCCTGGGGCCCTGAGTGGCCGGCTGCCTGCAAAATATCCGAACGGACGAGCATATGTCCCAGACCCAACCTGCCCCCACCTCAAACCTGTGCTGCCCTGACAGTCCCAAGGGAACCCTACAAACTGACATCAGGAACCTGGGCTGGACACTTTTCTTTCCCAGGGAAAAGGGCCGGTCTTTGTCTCCAGGGGCTGTGGCCCTGAGGGACCGGCTGCCTGCAAAATATCCGAACGGACGAGGATATGTCCCAGACCCAACCTGCCCCCACCTCAAACCTGTGCTGCCCTGACAGTCCCAAGGGAACCCTACAAACTGACATCAGGAACCTGGGCTGGACACTTTTCTTTCCCAGGGAAAAGGGCCGGTCTTTGTCTCCAGGGGCTGTGGCCCTGAGGGACCGGCTGCCTGCAAAATATCCGAACGGACGAGGATATGTCCCAGACCCAACCTGCCCCCACCTCAAACCTGTGCTGCCCTGACAGTCCCAAGGGAGCCCTACAAACTGACATCAGGAACCTGGGCTTGCAACTTTTCTTTCCCAGGGAAAAGGGCCGGTCTTTGTCTCCAGCGGCCTGTGGCCCTGAGTGGCCGGCTGCCTGCAAAATATCCGAACGGACGAGGATATGTCCCAGACCCAACCTGCCCCCACCTCAAACCTGTGCTGCCCTGACAGTCCCAAGGGAGCCCTACAAACTGACATCAGGAACCTGGGCTTGCAACTTTTCTTTCCCAGGGAAAAGGGCCGGTCTTTGTCTCCAGCGGCCTGTGGCCCTGAGTGGCCGGCTGCCTGCAAAATATCCGAACGGACGAGGATATGTCCCAGACCCAACCTGCCCCCACCTCAAACCTGTGCTGCCCTGACAGTCCCAAGGGAACCCTACAAACTGACATCAGGAACCTGGGCTTGCAACTTGTCTTTCCCAGGGAAAAGGGCCGGTCTTTGTCTCCAGGGGCCTGGGGCCCTGAGTGGCCGGCTGCCTGCAAAATATCCGAACGGACGAGGATATGTCCCAGACCCAACCTGCCCCCACCTCAAACCTGTGCTGCCCTGACAGTCCCAAGGGAACCCTACAAACTGACATCAGGAACCTGGGCTGGACACTTTTCTTTCCCAGGGAAAAGGGCCGGTCTTTGTCTCCAGGGGCTGTGGCCCTGAGGGACCGGCTGCCTGCAAAATATCCGAACGGACGAGGATATGTCCCAGACCCAACCTGCCCCCACCTCAAACCTGTGCTGCCCTGACAGTCCCAAGGGAACCCTACAAACTGACATCAGGAACCTGGGCTTGTACCTTGTCTTTCCCAGGGAAAATGGCCGGTCTTTGTCTCCAGGGGCTGTGGCCCTGAGTGGCCGGCTGCCTGCAAAATATCCGAACGGACGAGGATATGTCCCAGACCCAACCTGCCCCCACCTCAAACCTGTGCTGCCCTGACAGTCCCAAGGGAACCCTACAAACTGACATCAGGAACCTGGGCTTGTACCTTGTCTTTCCCAGGGAAAAGGGCCGGTCTTTGTCTCCAGGGGCTGTGGCCCTGAGTGGCCGGCTGCCTGCAAAATATCCGAACGGACGAGGATATGTCCCAGACCCAACCTGCCCCCACCTCAAACCTGTGCTGCCCTGACAGTCCCAAGGGAACCCTACAAACTGACATCAGGAACCTGGGCTGGACTCTTTTCTTTCCCAGGGAAAAGGGCCGGTCTTTGTCTCCAGGGGCTGTGGCCCTGAGGGACCGGCTGCCTGCAAAATATCCGAACGGACGAGGATATGTCCCAGACCCAACCTGCCCCCACCTCAAACCTGTGCTGCCCTGACAGTCCCAAGGGAACCCTACAAACTGACATCAGGAACCTGGCCTTGCAACTTTTCTTTCCCAGGGAAAAGGGCCGGTCTTTGTCTCCAGGGGCTGTGGCCCTGAGTGGCCGGCTGCCTGCAAAATATCCGAACGGACGAGGATATGTCCCAGACCCAACCTGCCCCCACCTCAAACCTGTGCTGCCCTGACAGTCCCAAAGGAACCCTACAAACTGACATCAGGAACCTGGGCTTGTACCTTGTCTTTCCCAGGGAATAGGGCCGGTCTTTGTCTCCAGGGGCTGTGGCCCTGAGTGGCCGGCTGCCTGCAAAATATCCGAACGGACGAGGATATGTCCCAGACCCAACCTGCCCCCACCTCAAACCTGTGCTGCCCTAACAGTCCCAAGGGAGCCCTACAAACTGACATCAGGAACCTGGGCTTGCAACTTTTCTTTCCCAGGGAAAAGGGCCGGTCTTTGTCTCCAGCGGCCTGTGGCCCTGAGTGGCCGGCTGCCTGCAAAATATCCGAACGGACGAGGATATGTCCCAGACCCAACCTGCCCCCACCTCAAACCTGTGCTGCCCTGACAGTCCCAAGGGAACCCTACAAACTGACATCAGGAACCTGGGCTTGCAACTTGTCTTTCCCTAGGAAAAGGGCCGGTCTTTGTCTCCAGGGGCTGTGGCCCTGAGTGGCCGGCTGCCTGCAAAATATCCGAACGGACGAGGATATGTCCCAGACCCAACCTGCCCCCACCTCAAACCTGTGCTGCCCTGACAGTCCCAAGGGAACCCTACAAACTGACATCAGGAACCTGGGCTTGTACCTTGTCTTTCCCAGGGAAAAGGGCCGGTCTTTGTCTCCAGGGGCTGTGGCCCTGAGTGGCCGGCTGCCTGCAAAATATCCGAACGGACGAGGATATGTCCCAGACCCAACCTGCCCCCACCTCAAACCTGTGCTGCCCTGACAGTCCCAAGGGAACCCTACAAACTGACATCAGGAACCTGGGCTGGACACTTTTCTTTCCCAGGGAAAAGGGCCGGTCTTTGTCTCCAGGGGCTGTGGCCCTGAGTGGCCGGCTGCCTGCAAAATATCCGAACGGACGAGGATATGTCCCAGACCCAACCTGCCCCCACCTCAAACCTGTGCTGCCCTGACAGTCCCAAGGGAACCCTACAAACTGACATCAGGAACCTGGGCTGGACACTTTTCTTTCCCAGGGAAAAGGGCCGGTCTTTGTCTCCAGCGGCCTGTGGCCCTGAGTGGCCGGCTGCCTGCAAAATATCCGAACGGACGAGGATATGTCCCAGACCCAACCTGCCCCCACCTCAAACCTGTGCTGCCCTGACAGTCCCAAGGGAGCCCTACAAACTGACATCAGGAACCTGGGCTTGCAACTTTTCTTTCCCAGGGAAAAGGGCCGGTCTTTGTCTCCAGGGGCTGTGGCCCTGAGGGACCGGCTGCCTGCAAAATATCCGAACGGACGAGGATATGTCCCAGACCCAACCTGCCCCCACCTCAAACCTGTGCTGCCCTGACAGTCCCAAGGGAACCCTACAAACTGACATCAGGAACCTGGCCTTGCAACTTGTCTTTCCCAGGGAAAAGGGCCGGTCTTTGTCTCCAGGGGCCTGGGGCCCTGAGTGGCCGGCTGCCTGCAAAATATCCGAACGGACGAGGATATGTCCCAGACCCAACCTGCCCCCACCTCAAACCTGTGCTGCCCTGACAGTCCCAAGGGAACCCTACAAACTGACATCAGGAACCTGGGCTGGACACTTTTCTTTCCCAGGGAAAAGGGCCGGTCTTTGTCTCCAGGGGCTGTGGCCCTGAGGGACCGGCTGCCTGCAAAATATCCGAACGGACGAGGATATGTCCCAGACCCAACCTGCCCCCACCTCAAACCTGTGCTGCCCTGACAGTCCCAAGGGAACCCTACAAACTGACATCAGGAACCTGGGCTTGTACCTTGTCTTTCCCAGGGAAAATGGCCGGTCTTTGTCTCCAGGGGCTGTGGCCCTGAGTGGCCGGCTGCCTGCAAAATATCCGAACGGACGAGGATATGTCCCAGACCCAACCTGCCCCCACCTCAAACCTGTGCTACCCTGACAGTCCCAAGGGAACCCTACAAACTGACATCAGGAACCTGGGCTGGACACTTTTCTTTCCCAGGGAAAAGGGCCGGTCTTTGTCTCCAGGGGCCTGTGGCCCTGAGTGGCCGGCTGTTTGCAAAATATCCGAATGGACGAGGATATGTCCCAGACCCAACCTGCCCCCACCTCAAACCTGTGCTGCCCTGACAGTCCCAAGGGAACCCTACAAACTGACATCAGGAACCTGGGCTTGTACCTTGTCTTTCCCAGGGAAAAGGGCCGGTCTTTGTCTCCAGGGCCTGTGGCCCTGAGTGGCCGGCTGCCTGCAAAATATCCGAACGGACGAGGATATGTCCCAGACCCAACCTGCCCCCACCTCAAACCTGTGCTGCCCTGACAGTCCCAAGGGAACCCTACAAACTGACATCAGGAACCTGGGCTGGACACTTTTCTTTCCCAGGGAAAAGGGCCGGTCTTTGTCTCCAGGGGCTGTGGCCCTGAGTGGCCGGCTGCCTGCAAAATATCCGAACGGACGAGGATATGTCCCAGACCCAACCTGCCCCCACCTCAAACCTGTGCTGCCCTGACAGTCCCAAGGGAACCCTACAAACTGACATCAGGAACCTGGGCTTGCAACTTTTCTTTCCCAGGGAAAAGGGCCGGTCTTTGTCTCCAGCGGCCTGTGGCCCTGAGTGGCCGGCTGCCTGCAAAATATCCGAACGGACGAGGATATGTCCCAGACCCAACCTGCCCCCACCTCAAACCTGTGCTGCCCTGACAGTCCCAAGGGAACCCTACAAACTGACATCAGGAACCTGGCCTTGCAACTTGTCTTTCCCAGGGAAAAGGGCCGGTCTTTGTCTCCAGGGGCCTGGGGCCCTGAGTGGCCGGCTGCCTGCAAAATATCCGAACGGACGAGGATATGTCCCAGACCCAACCTGCCCCCACCTCAAACCTGTGCTACCCTGACAGTCCCAAGGGAACCCTACAAACTGACATCAGGAACCTGGGCTGGACACTTTTCTTTCCCAGGGAAAAGGGCCGGTCTTTGTCTCCAGGGGCCTGTGGCCCTGAGTGGCCGGCTGTTTGCAAAATATCCGAATGGACGAGGATATGTCCCAGACCCAACCTGCCCCCACCTCAAACCTGTGCTGCCCTGACAGTCCCAAGGGAACCCTACAAACTGACATCAGGAACCTGGGCTTGTACCTTGTCTTTCCCAGGGAAAAGGGCCGGTCTTTGTCTCCAGGGCCTGTGGCCCTGAGTGGCCGGCTGCCTGCAAAATATCCGAACGGACAAGGATATGTCCCAGACCCAACCTGCCCCCACCTCAAACCTGTGCTGCCCTGACAGTCCCAAGGGAACCCTACAAACTGACATCAGGAACCTGGGCTGGACACTTTTCTTTCCCAGGGAAAAGGGCCGGTCTTTGTCTCCAGGGGCTGTGGCCCTGAGTGGCCGGCTGCCTGCAAAATATCCGAACGGACGAGGATATGTCCCAGACCCAACCTGCCCCCACCTCAAACCTGTGCTGCCCTGACAGTCCCAAAGGAACCCTACAAACTGACATCAGGAACGTGGGCTTGTACCTTGTCTTTCCCAGGGAAAAGGGCCGGTCTTTGTCTCCAGGGGCTGTGGCCCTGAGTGGCCGGCTGCCTGCAAAATATCCGAACGGACGAGGATATGCCCCAGACCCAACCTGCCCCCACCTCAAACCTGTGCTGCCCTAACAGTCCCAAGGGAGCCCTACAAACTGACATCAGGAACCTGGGCTTGCAACTTTTCTTTCCCAGGGAAAAGGGCCGGTCTTTGTCTCCAGCGGCCTGTGGCCCTGAGTGGCCGGCTGCCTGCAAAATATCCGAACGGACGAGGATATGTCCCAGACCCAACCTGCCCCCACCTCAAACCTGTGCTGCCCTGACAGTCCCAAGGGAACCCTACAAACTGACATCAGGAACCTGGGCTGGACTCTTTTCTTTCCCAGGGAAAAGGGCCGGTCTTTGTCTCCAGGGGCTGTGGCCCTGAGGGACCGGCTGCCTGCAAAATATCCGAACGGACGAGGATATGTCCCAGACCCAACCTGCCCCCACCTCAAACCTGTGCTGCCCTGACAGTCCCAAGGGAACCCTACAAACTGACATCAGGTACCTGGGCTGGACACTTTTCTTTCTCAGGGAAAAGGGCCGGTCTTTGTCTCCAGGGGCTGTGGCCCTGAGGGACCGGCTGCCTGCAAAATATCCGAACGGACGAGGATATGTCCCAGACCCAACCTGCCCCCACCTCAAACCTGTGCTGCCCTGACAGTCCCAAGGGAACCCTACAAACTGACATCAGGAACCTGGGCTGGACACTTTTCTTTCCCAGGGAAAAGGGCCGGTCTTTGTCTCCAGGGGCTGTGGCCCTGAGTGGCCGGCTGCCTGCAAAATATCCGAACGGACGAGGATATGTCCCAGACCCAACCTGCCCCCACCTCAAACCTGTGCTGCCCTGACAGTCCCAAGGGAACCCTACAAACTGACATCAGGAACCTGGGCTTGCAACTTGTCTTTCCCAGGGAAAAGGGCCGGTCTTTGTCTCCAGGGGCCTGGGGCCCTGAGTGGCCGGCTGCCTGCAAAATATCCGAACGGACGAGGATATGTCCCAGACCCAACCTGCCCCCACCTCAAACCTGTGCTGCCCTGACAGTCCCAAGGGAACCCTACAAACTGACATCAGGAACCTGGCCTGGACACTTTTCTTTCCCAGGGAAAAGGGCCGGTCTTTGTCTCCAGGGGCTGTGGCCCTGAGTGGCCGGCTGCCTGCAAAATATCCGAACGGACGAGGATATGTCCCAGACCCAACCTGCCCCCACCTCAAACCTGTGCTGCCCTGACAGTCCCAAGGGAACCCTACAAACTGACATCAGGAAGCTGGCCTTGCAACTTGTCTTTCCCAGGGAAAAGGGCCGGTCTTTGTCTCCAGGGGCTGTGGCCCTGAGTGGCCGGCTGCCTGCAAAATATCCGAACGGACGAGGATATGTCCCAGACCCAACCTGCCCCCACCTCAAACCTGTGCTGCCCTGACAGTCCCAAGGGAACCCTACAAACTGACATCAGGAACCTGGGCTGGACTCTTTTCTTTCCCAGGGAAAAGGGCCGGTCTTTGTCTCCAGGGGCTGTGGCCCTGAGGGACCGGCTGCCTGCAAAATATCCGAACGGACGAGGATATGTCCCAGACCCAACCTGCCCCCACCTCAAACCTGTGCTGCCCTGACAGTCCCAAGGGAACCCTACAAACTGACATCAGGAACCTGGGCTGGACACTTTTCTTTCCCAGGGAAAAGGGCCGGTCTTTGTCTCCAGGGGCTGTGGCCCTGAGTGGCCGGCTGCCTGCAAAATATCCGAACGGACGAGGATATGTCCCAGACCCAACCTGCCCCCACCTCAAACCTGTGCTGCCCTAACAGTCCCAAGCGAGCCCTACAAACTGACATCAGGAACCTGGGCTTGCAACTTTTCTTTCCCAGGGAAAAGGGCCGGTCTTTGTCTCCAGCGGCCTGTGGCCCTGAGTGGCCGGCTGCCTGCAAAATATCCGAACGGACGAGGATATGTCCCAGACCCAACCTGCCCCCACCTCAAACCTGTGCTGCCCTGACAGTCCCAAGGGAACCCTACAAACTGACATCAGGAACCTGGGCTTGTACCTTGTCTTTCCCAGGGAAAAGGGCCGGTCTTTGTCTCCAGGGGCTGTGGCCCTGAGTGGCCGGCTGCCTGCAAAATATCCGAACGGACGAGGATATGTCCCAGACCCAACCTGCCCCCACCTCAAACCTGTGCTGCCCTGACAGTCCCAAGGGAACCCTACAAACTGACATCAGGAACCTGGCCTTGCAACTTTTCTTTCCCAGGGAAAAGGGCCGGTCTTTGTCTCCAGGGGCTGTGGCCCTGAGTGGCCGGCTGCCTGCAAAATATCCGAACGGACGAGGATATGTCCCAGACCCAACCTGCCCCCACCTCAAACCTGTGCTGCCCTGACAGTCCCAAGGGAACCCTACAAACTGACATCAGGAACCTGGGCTGGACACTTTTCTTTCCCAGGGAAAAGGGCCGGTCTTTGTCTCCAGGGGCTGTGGCCCTGAGGGACCGGCTGCCTGCAAAATATCCGAACGGACGAGGATATGTCCATGACCCAACCTGCCCCCACCTCAAACCTGTGCTGCCCTGACAGTCCCAAGGGAACCCTACAAACTGACATCAGGAACCTGGGCTTGCAACTTGTCTTTCCCAGGGAAAAGGGCCGGTCTTTGTCTCCAGGGGCTGTGGCCCTGAGTGGCCGGCTGCCTGCAAAATATCCGAACGGACGAGGATATGTCCCAGACCCAACCTGCCCCCACCGCAAACCTGTGCTGCTCTGACAGTCCCAAGGGAACCCTACAAACTGACATCAGGAACCTGGGCTGGACACTTTTCTTTCCCAGGGAAAAGGGCCGGTCTTTGTCTCCAGGGGCTGTGGCCCTGAGTGGCCGGCTGCCTGCAAAATATCCGAACGGACGAGGATATGTCCCAGACCCAACCTGCCCCCACCTCAAACCTGTGCTGCCCTGACAGTCCCAAGGGAACCCTACAAACTGACATCAGGAACCTGGGCTGGACACTTTTCTTTCCCAGGGAAAAGGGCCGGTCTTTGTCTCCAGGGGCCTGTGGCCCTGAGTGGCCGGCTGCCTGCAAAATATCAGAACGGACGAGCATATGTCCCAGACCCAACCTGCCCCCACCTCAAACCTGTGCTGCCCTGACATTCCCAAGGGAACCCTACAAACTGACATCAGGAACCTGGGCTTGTACCTTGTCTTTCCCAGGGAAAAGGGCCGGTCTTTATCTCCAGGGGCTGTGGCCCTGAGTGGCCGGCTGCCTGCAAAATATCCGAACGGACGAGGATATGTCCCAGACCCAACCTGCCCCCACCTCAAACCTGTGCTGCCCTGACAGTCCCAAGGGAACCCTACAAACTGACATCAGGAACCTGGGCTGGACACTTTTCTTTCCCAGGGAAAAGGGCCGGTCTTTGTCTCCAGGGGCTGTGGCCCTGAGTGGCCGGCTGCCTGCAAAATATCCGAACGGACGAGGATATGTCCCAGACCCAACCTGCCCCCACCTCAAACCTGTGCTGCCCTGACAGTCCCAAGGGAACCCTACAAACTGACATCAGGAACCTGGGCTGGACACTTTTCTTTCCCAGGGAAAAGGGCCGGTCTTTGTCTCCAGGGGCTGTGGCCCTGAGTGGCCGGCTGCCTGCAAAATATCCGAACGGACGAGGATATGTCCCAGACCCAACCTGCCCCCACCTCAAACCTGTGCTGCCCTGACAGTCCCAAGGGAACCCTACAAACTGACATCAGGTACCTGGGCTGGACACTTTTCTTTCTCAGGGAAAAGGGCCGGTCTTTGTCTCCAGGGGCTGTGGCCCTGAGTGGCCGGCTGCCTGCAAAATATCCGAACGGACGAGGATATGTCCCAGACCCAACCTGCCCCCACCTCAAACCTGTGCTGCCCTGACAGTCCCAAGGGAACCCTACAAACTGACATCAGGAACCTGGGCTGGACACTTTTCTTTCCCAGGGAAAAGGGCCGGTCTTTGTCTCCAGGGGCTGTGGCCCTGAGTGGCCGGCTGCCTGCAAAATATCCGAACGGACGAGGATATGTCCCAGACCGTACCTGCCCCCACCTCAAACCTGTGCTGCCCTGACAGTCCCAAGGGAACCCTACAAACTGACATCAGGAACCTGGCCTTGCAACTTGTCTTTCCCAGGGAAAAGGGCCGGTCTTTGTCTCCAGGGGCCTGTGGCCCTGAGTGGCCGGCTGCCTGCAAAATATCCGAACGGACGAGGATATGTCCCAGACCCAACCTGCCCCCACCTCAAACCTGTGCTGCCCTGACAGTCCCAAGGGAGCCCTACAAACTGACATCAGGAACCTGGGCTTGCAACTTTTCTTTCCCAGGGAAAAGGGCCGGTCTTTGTCTCCAGGGGCTGTGGCCCTGAGTGGCCGGCTGCCTGCAAAATATCCGAACGGACGAGGATATGTCCCAGACCCAACCTGCCCCCACCGCAAACCTGTGCTGCCCTGACAGTCCCAAGGGAACCCTACAAACTGACATCAGGAACCTGGGCTGGACACTTTTCTTTCCCAGGGAAAAGGGCCGGTCTTTGTCTCCAGCGGCCTGTGGCCCTGAGTGGCCGGCTGCCTGCAAAATATCCGAACGGACGAGCATATGTCCCAGACCCAACCTGCCCCCACCTCAAACCTGTGCTGCCCTGACAGTCCCAAGGGAACCCTACAACTTGACATCAGGAACCTGGGCTGGACACTTTTCTTTCCCAGGGAAAAGGGCTGGTCGTTGTCTCCAGGGGCTGTGGACCTGAGGGACCGGCTGCCTGCAAAAATATCCGAACGGACGAGGATATGTCCCAGACCCAACCTGCCCCCACCTCAAACCTGTGCTGCCCTGACAGTCCCAAGGGAACCCTACAAACTGACATCAGGAACCTGGGCTTGTACCTTGTCTTTCCTAGGGAAAAGGGCCGGTCTTTGTCTCCAGCGGCCTGTGGCCCTGAGTGGCCGGCTGCCTGCAAAATATCCGAACGGACGAGGATATGTCCCAGACCCAACCTGCCCCCACCTCAAACCTGTGCTGCCCTGACAGTCCCAAGGGAACCCTACAAACTGACATCAGGAACTTGGGCTGGACAATTTTCTTTCCCAGGGAAAAGGGCCGGTCTTTGTCTCCAGGGGCCTGTGGCCCTGAGGGACCGGCTGCCTGCAAAATATCCGAACGGACGAGCATATGTCCCAGACCCAACCTGCCCCCACCTCAAACCTGTGCTGCCCTGACAGTCCCAAGGGAACCCTACAACTTGA
Source organism: Anomalospiza imberbis (assembly GCF_031753505.1). Lineage (NCBI taxonomy): Eukaryota > Metazoa > Chordata > Aves > Passeriformes > Viduidae > Anomalospiza > Anomalospiza imberbis. The sequence continues at coordinate 30,212 of NW_027099970.1, forward strand.
CATCAGGAACCTGGGCTGGACACTTTTCTTTCCCAGGGAAAAGGGCTGGTCGTTGTCTCCAGGGGCTGTGGCCCTGAGTGGCCGGCTGCCTGCAAAATATCCGAACGGACGAGGATATGTCCCAGACCCAACCTGCCCCCACCTCAAACCTGTGCTGCCCTGACAGTCCCAAGGGAACCCTACAAACTGACATCAGGAACCTGGGCTTGCAACTTGTCCTTCCCAGGGAAAAGGGCCGGTCTTTGTCTCCAGGGGCTGTGGCCCTGAGTGGCCGGCTGCCTGCAAAATATCCGAACGGACGAGGATATGTCCCAGACCCAACCTGCCCCCACCTCAAACCTGTGCTGCCCTGACAGTCCCAAGGGAACCCTACAAACTGACATCAGGAACCTGGGCTGGACACTTTTCTTTCCCAGGGAAAAGGGCCGGTCTTTGTCTCCAGGGGCTGTGGCCCTGAGTGGCCGGCTGCCTGCAAAATATCCGAACGGACGAGCATATGTCCCAGACCCAACCTGCCCCCACCTCAAACCTGTGCTGCCCTGACAGTCCCAAGGGAACCCTACAAACTGACATCAGGTACCTGGGCTGGACACTTTTCTTTCCCAGGCAAAAGGGCCGGTCTTTGTCTCCAGGGGCTGTGGCCCTGAGTGGCCGGCTGCCTGCAAAATATCCGAACGGACGAGGATATGTCCCAGACCCAACCTGCCCCCACCTCAAACCTGTGCTGCCCTGACAGTCCCAAGGGAACCCTACAAACTGACATCAGGAACCTGGGCTGGACACTTTTCTTTCCCAGGGAAAAGGGCCGGTCTTTGTCTCCAGGGGCTGTGGCCCTGAGTGGCCGGCTGCCTGCAAAATATCCGAACGGACGAGGATATGTCCCAGACCCAACCTGCCCCCACCTCAAACCTGTGCTGCCCTAACAGTCCCAAGGGAGCCCTACAAACTGACATCAGGAACCTGGGCTTGCAACTTTTCTTTCCCAGGGAAAAGGGCCGGTCTTTGTCTCCAGCGGCCTGTGGCCCTGAGTGGCCGGCTGCCTGCAAAATATCCGAACGGACGAGGATATGTCCCAGACCCAACCTGCCCCCACCTCAAACCTGTGCTGCCCTGACAGTCCCAAGGGAACCCTACAAACTGACATCAGGAACCTGGGCTTGCAACTTGTCTTTCCCAGGGAAAAGGGCCGGTCTTTGTCTCCAGGGGCTGTGGCCCTGAGTGGCCGGCTGCCTGCAAAATATCCGAACGGACGAGGATATGTCCCAGACCCAACCTGCCCCCACCTCAAACCTGTGCTGCCCTGACAGTCCCAAGGGAACCCTACAACTTGACATCAGGAACCTGGGCTGGACACTTTTCTTTCCCAGGGAAAAGGGCTGGTCGTTGTCTCCAGGGGCTGTGGCCCTGAGTGGCCGGCTGCCTGCAAAATATCCGAACGGACGAGGATATGTCCCAGACCCAACCTGCCCCCACCTCAAACCTGTGCTGCCCTGACAGTCCCAAGGGAACCCTACAAACTGACATCAGGAACCTGGGCTTGCAACTTGTCCTTCCCAGGGAAAAGGGCCGGTCTTTGTCTCCAGGAGCTGTGGCCCTGAGTGGCCGGCTGCCTGCAAAATATCCGAACGGACGAGGATATGTCCCAGACCCAACCTGCCCCCACCTCAAACCTGTGCTGCCCTGACAGTCCCAAGGGAACCCTACAAACTGACATCAGGAACCTGGGCTGGACACTTTTCTTTCCCAGGGAAAAGGGCCGGTCTTTGTCTCCAGGGGCTGTGGCCCTGAGTGGCCGGCTGCCTGCAAAATATCCGAACGGACGAGGATATGTCCCAGACCCAACCTGCCCCCACCTCAAACCTGTGCTGCCCTGACAGTCCCAAGGGAACCCTACAAACTGACATCAGGAACCTGGGCTTGCAACTTGTCTTTCCCAGGGAAAAAGGCCGGTCTTTGTCTCCAGGGGCTGTGGCCCTGAGTGGCCGGCTGCCTGCAAAATATCCGAACGGACGAGGATATGTCCCAGACCCAACCTGCCCCCACCTCAAACCTGTGCTGCCCTGACAGTCCCAAGGGAACCCTACAAACTGACATCAGGAACCTGGGCTGGACACTTTTCTTTCCCAGGGAAAAGGGCCGGTCTTTGTCTCCAGGGGCCTGTGGCCTAGAGGGGCCGGCTGCCTGCAAAATATCCGAACGGACGAGGATATGTCCCAGACCCAACCTGCCCCCACCTCAAACCTGTGCTGCCCTGACAGTCCCAAGGGAACCCTACAAACTGACATCAGGAACCTGGGCTTGCAACTTTTCTTTCCCAGGGAAAAGGGCCGGTCTTTGTCTCCAGCGGCCTGTGGCCCTGAGTGTCCGGCTGCCTGCAAAATATCCGAACGGACGAGGATATGTCCCAGACCCAACCTGCCCCCACCTCAAACCTGTGCTGCCCTGACAGTCCCAAGGGAACCCTACAAACTGACATCAGGAACCTGGGCTTGCAACTTGTCTTTCCCAGGGAAAAGGGCCGGTCTTTGTCTCCAGGGGCCTGGGGCCCTGAGTGGCCGGCTGCCTGCAAAATATCCGAACGGACGAGCATATGTCCCAGACCCAACCTGCCCCCACCTCAAACCTGTGCTGCCCTGACAGTCCCAAGGGAACCCTACAAACTGACATCAGGAACCTGGGCTGGACACTTTTCTTTCCCAGGGAAAAGGGCCGGTCTTTGTCTCCAGGGGCTGTGGCCCTTAGGGACCAGCTGCCTGCAAAATGTCCGAACGGACGAGGATATGTCCCAGACCCAACCTGCCCCCACCTCAAACCTGTGCTGCCCTGACAGTCCCAAGGGAACCCTACAAACTGACATCAGGTACCTGGGCTGGACACTTTTCTTTCTCAGGGAAAAGGGCCGGTCTTTGTCTCCAGGGGCTGTGGCCCTGAGTGGCCGGCTGCCTGCAAAATATCCGAACGGACGAGCATATGTCCCAGACCCAACCTGCCCCCACCTCAAACCTGTGCTGCCCTGACAGTCCCAAGGGAACCCTACAAACTGACATCAGGAACCTGGGCTTGTACCTTGTCTTTCCCAGGGAAAAGGGCCGGTCTTTGTCTCCAGGGGCTGTGGCCCTGAGTGGCCGGCTGCCTGCAAAATATCCGAACGGACGAGCATATGTCCCAGACCCAACCTGCCCCCACCGCAAACCTGTGCTGCTCTGACAGTCCCAAGGGAACCCTACAAACTGACATCAGGAACCTGGGCTGGACACTTTTCTTTCCCAGGGAAAAGGGCCGGTCTTTGTCTCCAGGGGCTGTGGCCCTGAGTGGCCGGCTGCCTGCAAAATATCCGAACGGACGAGGATATGTCCCAGACCCAACCTGCCCCCACCTCAAACCTGTGCTGCCCTGACAGTCCCAAGGGAACCCTACAACCTGACATCAGGAACCTGGGCTGGACACTTTTCTTTCCCAGGGAAAAGGGCCGGTCTTTGTCTCCAGGGGCCTGTGGCCCTGAGTGGCCGGCTGCCTGCAAAATATCAGAACGGACGAGCATATGTCCCAGACCCAACCTGCCCCCACCTCAAACCTGTGCTGCCCTGACAGTCCCAAGGGAACCCTACAAACTGACATCAGGAACCTGGGCTTGTACCTTGTCTTTCCCAGGGAAAAGGGCCGGTCTTTGTCTCCAGGGGCTGTGGCCCTGAGTGGCCGGCTGCCTGCAAAATATCCGAACGGACGAGGATATGTCCCAGACCCAACCTGCCCCCACCTCAAACCTGTGCTGCCCTGACAGTCCCAAGGGAACCCTACAAACTGACATCAGGAACCTGGGCTTGTACCTTGTCTTTCCCAGGGAAAAGGGCCGGTCTTTGTCTCCAGGGGCTGTGGCCCTGAGTGGCCGGCTGCCTGCAAAATATCCGAACGGACGAGGATATGTCCCAGACCCAACCTGCCCCCACCTCAAACCTGTGCTGCCCTGACAGTCCCAAGGGAGCCCTACAAACTGACATCAGGAACCTGGGCTTGCAACTTTTCTTTCCCAGGGAAAAGGGCCGGTCTTTGTCTCCAGCGGCCTGTGGCCCTGAGTGGCCGGCTGCCTGCAAAATATCCGAACGGACGAGGATATGTCCCAGACCCAACCTGCCCCCACCTCAAACCTGTGCTGCCCTGACAGTCCCAAGGGAACCCTACAAACTGACATCAGGAACCTGGGCTTGCAACTTGTCTTTCCCAGGGAAAAAGGCCGCTCTTTGTCTCCAGGGGCTGTGGCCCTGAGTGGCCGGCTGCCTGCAAAATATCCGAACGGACGAGGATATGTCCCAGACCCAACCAGCCCCCACCTCAAACCTGTGCTGCCCTGACAGTCCCAAGGGAACCCTACAAACTGACATCAGGAACCTGGGCTGGACACTTTTCTTTCCCAGGGAAAAGGGCCGGTCTTTGTCTCCAGGGGCCTGTGGCCTAGAGGGGCCGGCTGCCTGCAAAATATCCGAACGGACGAGGATATGTCCCAGACCCAACCTGCCCCCACCTCAAACCTGTGCTGCCCTGACAGTCCCAAGGGAACCCTACAAACTGACATCAGGAACCTGGGCTTGCAACTTTTCTTTCCCAGGGAAAAGGGCCGGTCTTTGTCTCCAGGGGCTGTGGCCCTGAGTGGCCGGCTGCCTGCAAAATATCCGAACGGACGAGGATATGTCCCAGACCCAACCTGCCCCCACCTCAAACCTGTGCTGCCCTGACAGTCCCAAGGGAACCCTACAAACTGACATCAGGAACCTGGGCTTGCAACTTGTCTTTCCCAGGGAAAAGGGCCGGTCTTTGTCTCCAGGGGCCTGGGGCCCTGAGTGGCCGGCTGCCTGCAAAATATCCGAACGGACGAGCATATGTCCCAGACCCAACCTGCCCCCACCTCAAACCTGTGCTGCCCTGACAGTCCCAAGGGAACCCTACAAACTGACATCAGGAACCTGGGCTGGCCACTTTTCTTTCCCAGGGAAAGGGGCCGGTCTTTGTCTCCAGGGGCCTGTGGCCCTGTGTGGCCGGCTGCCTGCAAAATATCCGAACGGACGAGGATATGTCCCAGACCCAACCTGCCCCCACCTCAAACCTGTGCTGCCCTGACAGTCCCAAGGGAACCCTACAAACTGACATCAGGAACCTGGGCTGGACACTTTTCTTTCCCAGGGAAAAGGGCCGGTCTTTGTCTCCAGGGGCATGTGGCCCTGAGGGACCGGCTGTCTGCAAAATATCCGAACGGACGAGGATATGTCCCAGACCCAACCTGCCCCCACCTCAAACCTGTGCTGCCCTGACAGTCCCAAGGGAACCCTACAACCTGACATCAGGAACCTGGGCTGGACACTTTTCTTTCCCAGGGAAAAGGGCCGGTCTTTGTCTCCAGGGGCCTGTGGCCCTGAGTGGCCGGCTGCCTGCAAAATATCCGAACGGACGAGGATATGTCCCAGACCCAACCTGCCCCCACCTCAAACCTGTGCTGCCCTGACAGTCCCAAGGGAACCCTACAAACTGACATCAGGAACCTGGGCTTGTACCTTGTCTTTCCCAGGGAAAAGGGCCGGTCTTTGTCTCCAGCGGCCTGTGGCCCTGAGTGGCCGGCTGCCTGCAAAATATCCGAACGGACGAGGATATGTCCCAGACCCAACCTGCCCCCACCTCAAACCTGTGCTGCCCTGACAGTCCCAAGGGAACCCTACAAACTGACATCAGGTACCTGGGCTGGACACTTTTCTTTCTCAGGGAAAAGGGCCGGTCTTTGTCTCCAGGGGCTGTGGCCCTGAGTGGCCGGCTGCCTGCAAAATATCCGAACGGACGAGCATATGTCCCAGACCCAACCTGCCCCCACCTCAAACCTGTGCTGCCCTGACAGTCCCAAGGGAGCCCTACAAACTGACATCAGGAACCTGGGCTTGCAACTTTTCTTTCCCAGGGAAAAGGGCCGGTCTTTGTCTCCAGCGGCCTGTGGCCCTGAGTGGCCGGCTGCCTGCAAAATATCCGAACGGACGAGGATATGTCCCAGACCCAACCTGCCCCCACCTCAAACCTGTGCTGCCCTGACAGTCCCAAGGGAACCCTACAAACTGACATCAGGAACCTGGGCTTGCAACTTGTCTTTCCCAGGGAAAAAGGCCGCTCTTTGTCTCCAGGGGCTGTGGCCCTGAGTGGCCGGCTGCCTGCAAAATATCCGAACGGACGAGGATATGTCCCAGACCCAACCAGCCCCCACCTCAAACCTGTGCTGCCCTGACAGTCCCAAGGGAACCCTACAAACTGACATCAGGAACCTGGGCTGGACACTTTTCTTTCCCAGGGAAAAGGGCCGGTCTTTGTCTCCAGGGGCCTGTGGCCTAGAGGGGCCGGCTGCCTGCAAAATATCCGAACGGACGAGGATATGTCCCAGACCCAACCTGCCCCCACCTCAAACCTGTGCTGCCCTGACAGTCCCAAGGGAACCCTACAAACTGACATCAGGAACCTGGGCTTGCAACTTTTCTTTCCCAGGGAAAAGGGCCGGTCTTTGTCTCCAGGGGCTGTGGCCCTGAGTGGCCGGCTGCCTGCAAAATATCCGAACGGACGAGGATATGTCCCAGACCCAACCTGCCCCCACCTCAAACCTGTGCTGCCCTGACAGTCCCAAGGGAACCCTACAAACTGACATCAGGAACCTGGGCTTGCAACTTGTCTTTCCCAGGGAAAAGGGCCGGTCTTTGTCTCCAGGGGCCTGGGGCCCTGAGTGGCCGGCTGCCTGCAAAATATCCGAACGGACGAGCATATGTCCCAGACCCAACCTGCCCCCACCTCAAACCTGTGCTGCCCTGACAGTCCCAAGGGAACCCTACAAACTGACATCAGGAACCTGGGCTGGCCACTTTTCTTTCCCAGGGAAAGGGGCCGGTCTTTGTCTCCAGGGGCCTGTGGCCCTGTGTGGCCGGCTGCCTGCAAAATATCCGAACGGACGAGGATATGTCCCAGACCCAACCTGCCCCCACCTCAAACCTGTGCTGCCCTGACAGTCCCAAGGGAACCCTACAAACTGACATCAGGAACCTGGGGCTGGACACTTTTCTTTCCCAGGGAAAAGGGCCGGTCTTTGTCTCCAGGGGCATGTGGCCCTGAGGGACCGGCTGTCTGCAAAATATCCGAACGGACGAGGATATGTCCCAGACCCAACCTGCCCCCACCTCAAACCTGTGCTGCCCTGACAGTCCCAAGGGACCCTACAACCTGACATCAGGAACCTGGGCTGGACACTTTTCTTTCCCAGGGAAAAGGGCCGGTCTTTGTCTCCAGGGGCCTGTGGCCCTGAGTGGCCGGCTGCCTGCAAAATATCCGAACGGACGAGGATATGTCCCAGACCCAACCTGCCCCCACCTCAAACCTGTGCTGCCCTGACAGTCCCAAGGGAACCCTACAAACTGACATCAGGAACCTGGGCTTGTACCTTGTCTTTCCCAGGGAAAAGGGCCGGTCTTTGTCTCCAGCGGCCTGTGGCCCTGAGTGGCCGGCTGCCTGCAAAATATCCGAACGGACGAGGATATGTCCCAGACCCAACCTGCCCCCACCTCAAACCTGTGCTGCCCTGACAGTCCCAAGGGAACCCTACAAACTGACATCAGGTACCTGGGCTGGACACTTTTCTTTCTCAGGGAAAAGGGCCGGTCTTTGTCTCCAGGGGCTGTGGCCCTGAGTGGCCGGCTGCCTGCAAAATATCCGAACGGACGAGCATATGTCCCAGACCCAACCTGCCCCCACCTCAAACCTGTGCTGCCCTGACAGTCCCAAGGGAACCCTACAAACTGACATCAGGAACCTGGGCTTGTACCTTGTCTTTCCCAAGGAAAAGGGCCGGTCTTTGTCTCCAGGGCCTGTGGCCCTGAGTGGCCGGCTGCCTGCAAAATATCCGAACGGACGAGGATATGTCCCAGACCCAACCTGCCCCCACCTCAAACCTGTGCTGCCCTGACAGTCCCCAAGGGAACCCTACAAACTGACATCAGGAACCTGGGCTGGACACTTTTCTTTCCCAGGGAAAAGGGCCGGTCTTTGTCTCCAGGGGCTGTGGCCCTGAGTGGCCGGCTGCCTGCAAAATATCCGAACGGACGAGGATATGTCCCAGACCCAACCTGCCCCCACCTCAAACCTGTGCTGCCCTGACAGTCCCAAGGGAGCCCTACAAACTGACATCAGGAACCTGGGCTTGTACCTTGTCTTTCCCAGGGAAAAGGGCCGGTCTTTGTCTCCAGGGGCTGTGGCCCTGAGTGGCCGGCTGCCTGCAAAATATCCGAACGGACGAGGATATGTCCCAGACCCAACCTGCCCCCACCTCAAACCTGTGCTGCCCTAACAGTCCCAAGGGAGCCCTACAAACTGACATCAGGAACCTGGGCTTGCAACTTTTCTTTCCCAGGGAAAAGGGCCGGTCTTTGTCTCCAGCGGCCTGTGGCCCTGAGTGGCCGGCTGCCTGCAAAATATCCGAACGGACGAGGATATGTCCCAGACCCAACCTGCCCCCACCTCAAACCTGTGCTGCCCTGACAGTCCCAAGGGAACCCTACAAACTGACATCAGGAACCTGGGCTTGCAACTTGTCTTTCCCAGGGAAAAGGGCCGTCTTTGTCTCCAGGGGCTGTGGCCCTGAGTGGCCGGCTGCCTGCAAAATATCCGAACGGACGAGGATATGTCCCAGACCCAACCTGCCCCCACCTCAAACCTGTGCTGCCCTGACAGTCCCAAGGGAACCCTACAAACTGACATCAGGAACCTGGGCTGGACACTTTTCTTTCCCAGGGAAAAGGGCCGGTCTTTGTCTCCAGGGGCTGTGGCCCTGAGTGGCCGGCTGCCTGCAAAATATCCGAACGGACGAGGATATGTCCCAGACCCAACCTGCCCCCACCTCAAACCTGTGCTGCCCTGACAGTCCCAAGGGAACCCTACAAACTGACATCAGGAACCTGGGCTTGCAATTTGTCTTTCCAAGGGAAAAGGGCCGGTCTTTGTCTCCAGGGGCTGTGGCCCTGAGGGACCGGCTGCCTGCAAAATATCAGAACGGACGAGCATATGTCCCAGACCCAACCTGCCCCCACCTCAAACCTGTGCTGCCCTGACAGTCCCAAGGGAACCCTACAAACTGACATCAGGAACCTGGGCTTGTACCTTGTCTTTCCCAGGGAAAAGGGCCGGTCTTTGTCTCCAGGGGCTGTGGCCCTGAGTGGCCGGCTGCCTGCAAAATATCCGAACGGACGAGGATATGTCCCAGACCCAACCTGCCCCCACCTCAAACCTGTGCTGCCCTGACAGTCCCAAGGGAACCCTACAAACTGACATCAGGAACCTGGGCTTGTAACTTGTCTTTCCCAGGGAAAAGGGCCGGTCTTTGTCTCCAGGGGCTGTGGCCCTGAGTGGCCAGCTGCCTGCAAAATATCCGAACGGACGAGGATATGTCCCAGACCCAACCTGCCCCCACCTCAAACCTGTGCTGCCCTGACAGTCCCAAGGGAACCCTACAAACTGACATCAGGAACCTGGGCTGGACACTTTTCTTTCCCAGGGAAAAGGGCCGGTCTTTGTCTCCAGGGGCTGTGGCCCTGAGTGGCCGGCTGCCTGCAAAATATCCGAACGGACGAGGATATGTCCCAGACCCAACCTGCCCCCCACCTCAAACCTGTGCTGCCCTGACAGTCCCAAGGGAACCCTACAAACTGACATCAGGAACCTGGGCTGGACACTTTTCTTTCCCAGGGAAAAGGGCCGGTCTTTGTCTCCAGGGGCTGTGGCCCTGAGGGGACCGGCTGCCTGCAAAATATCCGAACGGACGAGGATATGTCCCAGACCCAACCTGCCCCCACCTCAAACCTGTGCTGCCCTGACAGTCCCAAGGGAACCCTACAAACTGACATCAGGTACCTGGGCTGGACACTTTTCTTTCTCAGGGAAAAGGGCCGGTCTTTGTCTCCAGGGGCTGTGGCCCTGAGTGGCCGGCTGCCTGCAAAATATCCGAACGGACGAGGATATGTCCCAGACCCAACCTGCCCCCACCTCAAACCTGTGCTGCCCTGACAGTCCCCAAGGGAACCCTACAAACTGACATCAGGAACCTGGGCTGGACACTTTTCTTTCCCAGGGAAAAGGGCCGGTCTTTGTCTCCAGGGGCTGTGGCCCTGAGTGGCCGGCTGCCTGCAAAATATCCGAACGGACGAGGATATGTCCCAGACCCAACCTGCCCCCACCTCAAACCTGTGCTGCCCTGACAGTCCCAAGGGAACCCTACAAACTGACATCAGGAACCTGGGCTGGACACTTTTCTTTCCCAGGGAAAAGGGCCGGTCTTTGTCTCCAGGGGCCTGTGGCCCTGAGTGGCCGGCTGCCTGCAAAATATCCGAACGGACGAGGATATGTCCCAGACCCAACCTGCCCCCACCTCAAACCTGTGCTGCCCTGACAGTCCCAAGGGAACCCTACAAACTGACATCAGGAACCTGGGCTTGTACCTTGTCTTTCCCAGGGAAAAGGGCCGGTCTTTGTCTCCAGGGGCTGTGGCCCTGAGTGGCCGGCTGCCTGCAAAATATCCGAACGGACGAGGATATGTCCCAGACCCAACCTGCCCCCACCTCAAACCTGTGCTGCCCTGACAGTCCCAAGGGAGCCCTACAAACTGACATCAGGAACCTGGGCTTGCAACTTGTCTTTCCCAGGGAAAAGGGCCGGTCTTTGTCTCCAGCGGCCTGTGGCCCTGAGTGGCCGGCTGCCTGCAAAATATCCGAACGGACGAGGATATGTCCCAGACCCAACCTGCCCCCACCTCAAACCTGTGCTGCCCTGACAGTCCCAAGGGAACCCCACAAACTGACATCAGGAACTTGGGCTGGACAATTTTCTTTCCCAGGGAAAAGGGCCGATCTTTGTCTCCAGGGGCCTGTGGCCCTGAGGGACCGGCTGCCTGCAAAATATCCGAACGGACGAGCATATGTCCCAGACCCAACCTGCCCCCACCTCAAACCTGTGCTGCCCTGACAGTCCCAAGGGAACCCTACAACTTGACATCAGGAACCTGGGCTGGACACTTTTCTTTCCCAGGGAAAAGGGCTGGTCGTTGTCTCCAGGGGCTGTGGCCCTGAGTGGCCGGCTGCCTGCAAAATATCCGAACGGACGAGGATATGTCCCAGACCCAACCTGCCCCCACCTCAAACCTGTGCTGCCCTGACAGTCCCAAGGGAACCCTACAAACTGACATCAGGAACCTGGGCTGGACACTTTTCTTTCCCAGGGAAAAAGGCCGCTCTTTGTCTCCAGGGGCTGTGGCCCTGAGGGACCGGCTGCCTGCAAAATATCCGAACGACGAGGATATGTCCCAGACCCAACCTGCCCCCACCTCAAACCTGTGCTGCCCTGACAGTCCCAAGGGAACCCTACAAACTGACATCAGGAACCTGGGCTTGCAACTTGTCCTTCCCAGGGAAAAGGGCCGGTCTTTGTCTCCAGGGGCTGTGGCCCTGAGTGGCCGGCTGCCTGCAAAATATCCGAACGGACGAGGATATGTCCCAGACCCAACCTGCCCCCACCTCAAACCTGTGCTGCCCTGACAGTCCCAAGGGAACCCTACAAACTGACATCAGGTACCTGGGCTGGACACTTTTCTTTCTCAGGGAAAAGGGCCGGTCTTTGTCTCCAGGGGCTGTGGCCCTGAGTGGCCGGCTGCCTGCAAAATATCCGAACGGACGAGGATATGTCCCAGACCCAACCTGCCCCCACCTCAAACCTGTGCTGCCCTGACAGTCCCAAGGGAACCCTACAAACTGACATCAGGAACCTGGGCTGGACACTTTTCTTTCCCAGGGAAAAGGGCCGGTCTTTGTCTCCAGGGGCTGTGGCCCTGAGTGGCCGGCTGCCTGCAAAATATCCGAACGGACGAGGATATGTCCCAGACCCAACCTGCCCCCACCTCAAACCTGTGCTGCCCTGACAGTCCCAAGGGAACCCTACAAACTGACATCAGGAACCTGGGCTGGACACTTTTCTTTCCCAGGGAAAAGGGCCGGTCTTTGTCTCCAGGGGCCTGTGGCCCTGAGTGGCCGGCTGCCTGCAAAATATCCGAACGGACGAGGATATGTCCCAGACCCAACCTGCCCCCACCTCAAACCTGTGCTGCCCTGACAGTCCCAAGGGAACCCTACAAACTGACATCAGGAACCTGGGCTGGACACTTTTCTTTCTCAGGGAAAAGGGCCGGTCTTTGTCTCCAGGGGCTGTGGCCCTGAGTGGCCGGCTGCCTGCAAAATATCAGAACGGACGAGCATATGTCCCAGACCCGACCTGCCCCCACCTCAAACCTGTGCTGCCCTGACAGTCCCAAGGGAACCCTACAAACTGACATCAGGAACCTGGGCTGGACACTTTTCTTTCCCAGGGAAAAGGGCCGGTCTTTGTCTCCAGGGGCCTGTGGCCCTGAGGGACCGGCTGCCTGCAAAATATCCGAACGGACGAGCATATGTCCCAGACCCAACCTGCCCCCACCTCAAACCTGTGCTGCCCTGACAGTCCCAAGGGAACCCTACAAACTGACATCAGGACCCTGGGCTTTCAACTTGTCCTTCCCAGGGAAAAGGGCCGGTCTTTGTCTCCAGGGGCTGTGGCCCTGAGTGGCCGGCTGCCTGCAAAATATCCGAACGGACGAGGATATGTCCCAGACCCAACCTGCCCCCACCTCAAACCTGTGCTGCCCTGACAGTCCCAAGGGAACCCTACAAACTGACATCAGGAACCTGGGCTTGCAACTTGTCTTTCCCAGGGAAAAAGGCCGCTCTTTGTCTCCAGGGGCTGTGGCCCTGAGGGACCGGCTGCCTGCAAAATATCCGAACGGACGAGGATATGTCCCAGACCCAACCTGCCCCCACCTCAAACCTGTGCTGCCCTGACAGTCCCAAGGGAACCCTACAAACTGACATCAGGAACCTGGGCTTGCAACTTGTCTTTCCCAGGGAAAAGGGCCGGTCTTTGTCTCCAGGGGCCTGTGGCCCTGAGTGGCCGGCTGCCTGCAAAATATCCGAACGGACGAGGATATGTCCCAGACCCAACCTGCCCCCACCTCAAACCTGTGCTGCCCTGACAGTCCCAAGGGAACCCTACAAACTGACATCAGGAACCTGGGCTTGTACCTTGTCTTTCCCAGGGAAAAGGGCCGGTCTTTGTCTCCAGGGCCTGTGGCCCTGAGTGGCCGGCTGCCTGCAAAATATCCGAACGGACGAGGATATGTCCCAGACCCAACCTGCCCCCACCTCAAACCTGTGCTGCCCTGACAGTCCCAAGGGAACCCTACAAACTGACATCAGGAACCTGGGCTGGACACTTTTCTTTCCCAGGGAAAAGGGCCGGTCTTTGTCTCCAGGGGCTGTGGCCCTGAGTGGCCGGCTGCCTGCAAAATATCCGAACGGACGAGGATATGTCCCAGACCCAACCTGCCCCCACCTCAAACCTGTGCTGCCCTGACAGTCCCAAGGGAGCCCTACAAACTGACATCAGGAACCTGGGCTTGTACCTTGTCTTTCCCAGGGAAAAGGGCCGGTCTTTGTCTCCAGGGGCTGTGGCCCTGAGTGGCCGGCTGCCTGCAAAATATCCGAACGGACGAGGATATGTCCCAGACCCAACCTGCCCCCACCTCAAACCTGTGCTGCCCTAACAGTCCCAAGGGAGCCCTACAAACTGACATCAGGAACCTGGGCTTGCAACTTTTCTTTCCCAGGGAAAAGGGCCGGTCTTTGTCTCCAGCGGCCTGTGGCCCTGAGTGGCCGGCTGCCTGCAAAATATCCGAACGGACGAGGATATGTCCCAGACCCAACCTGCCCCCACCTCAAACCTGTGCTGCCCTGACAGTCCCAAGGGAACCCTACAAACTGACGGCTTGCAACTTGTCTTTCCCAGGGAAAAAGGCCGCTCTTTGTCTCCAGGGGCTGTGGCCCTGAGGGACCGGCTGCCTGCAAAATATCCGAACGGACGAGGATATGTCCCAGACCCAACCTGCCCCCACCTCAAACCTGTGCTGCCCTGACAGTCCCAAGGGAACCCTACAAACTGACATCAGGAACCTGGGCTTGCAACTTGTCTTTCCCAGGGAAAAGGGCCGGTCTTTGTCTCCAGGGGCCTGTGGCCCTGAGTGGCCGGCTGCCTGCAAAATATCCGAACGGACGAGGATATGTCCCAGACCCAACCTGCCCCCACCTCAAACCTGTGCTGCCCTAACAGTCCCAAGGGAGCCCTACAAACTGACATCAGGAACCTGGGCTTGCAACTTTTCTTTCCCAGGAAAAGGGCCGGTCTTTGTCTCCAGCGGCCTGTGGCCCTGAGTGGCCGGCTGCCTGCAAAATATCCGAACGGACGAGGATATGTCCCAGACCCAACCTGCCCCCACCTCAAACCTGTGCTGCCCTGACAGTCCCAAGGGAACCCTACAAACTGACATCAGGAACCTGGGCTTGCAACTTGTCTTTCCCAGGGAAAAGGGCCGGTCTTTGTCTCCAGGGGCTGTGGCCCTGAGTGGCCGGCTGCCTGCAAAATATCCGAACGGACGAGGATATGTCCCAGACCCAACCTGCCCCCACCTCAAACCTGTGCTGCCCTGACAGTCCCAAGGGAACCCTACAAACTGACATCAGGAACCTGGCCTTGCAACTTGTCTTTCCCAGGGAAAAGGGCCGGTCTTTGTCTCCAGGGGCTGTGGCCTAGAGGGGCCGGCTGCCTGCAAAATATCCGAACGGACGAGCATATGTCCCAGACCCAACCTGCCCCCACCTCAAACCTGTGCTGCCCTGACAGTCCCAAGGGAACCCTACAAACTGACATCAGGAACCTGGGCTGGACACTTTTCTTTCCCAGGGAAAAGGGCCGGTGTTTGTCTCCAGGGGCTGTGGCCCTGAGGGACCGGCTGCCTGCAAAATATCCGAACGGACGAGGATATGTCCCAGACCCAACCTGCCCCCACCTCAAACCTGTGCTGCCCTGACAGTCCCAAGGGAACCCTACAAACTGACATCAGGTACCTGGGCTGGACTCTTTTCTTTCTCAGGGAAAAGGGCCGGTCTTTGTCTCCAGGGGCTGTGGCCCTGAGTGGCCGGCTGCCTGCAAAATATCCGAACGGACGAGGATATGTCCCAGACCCAACCTGCCCCCACCTCAAACCTGTGCTGCCCTGACAGTCCCAAGGGAACCCTACAACCTGACATCAGGAACCTGGGCTTGCAACTTGTCTTTCCCAGGGAAAAAGGGCCGGTCTTTGTCTCCAGGGGCCTGGGGCCCTGAGTGGCCGGCTGCCTGCAAAATATCCGAACGGACGAGCATATGTCCCAGACCCAACCTGCCCCCACCTCAAACCTGTGCTGCCCTGACAGTCCCAAGGGAACCCTACAAACTGACATCAGGAACCCTGGGCCTGGACACTTTTCTTTACAAGGGAAAAGGGCCGGTCTTTGTCTCCAGGGGCTGTGGCCCTGAGTGGCCGGCTGCCTGCAAAATATCCGAACGGACGAGGATATGTCCCAGACCCAACCTGCCCCCACCTCAAACCTGTGCTGCCCTGACAGTCCCAAGGGAACCCTACAAACTGACATCAGGTACCTTTGCTGGACACTTTTCTTTCTCAGGGAAAAGGGCTGGTCTTTGTCTCCAGGGGCCTGTGGCCCTGAGTGGCCGGCTGCCTGCAAAATATCCGAACGGACGAGGATATGTCCCAGACCCAACCTGCCCCCACCTCAAACCTGTGCTGCCCTGACAGTCCCAAGGGAACCCTACAAACTGACATCAGGAACCTGGGCTTGTACCTTGTCTTTCCCAGGGAAAAGGGCCGGTCTTTGTCTCCAGGGGCCTGTGGCCCTGAGTGGCCGGCTGCCTGCAAAATATCCGAACGGACGAGGATATGTCCCAGACCCAACCTGCCCCCACCTCAAACCTGTGCTGCCCTGACAGTCCCAAGGGAACCCTACAAACTGACATCAGGAACCTGGGCTGGACACTTTTCTTTCCCAGGGAAAAGGGCCGGTCTTTGTCTCCAGGGGCTGTGGCCCTGAGTGGCCGGCTGCCTGCAAAATATCCGAACGGACGAGGATATGTCCCAGACCCAACCTGCCCCCACCTCAAACCTGTGCTGCCCTGACAGTCCCAAGGGAGCCCTACAAACTGACATCAGGAACCTGGGCTTGTACCTTGTCTTTCCCAGGGAAAAGGGCCGGTCTTTGTCTCCAGGGGCTGTGGCCCTGAGTGGCCGGCTGCCTGCAAAATATCCGAATGGACGAGGATATGTCCCAGACCCAACCTGCCCCCACCTCAAACCTGTGCTGCCCTGACAGTCCCAAGGGAACCCTACAAACTGACATCAGGAACCTGGGCTTGCAACTTGTCTTTCCCAGGGAAAAGGGCCGGTCTTTGTCTCCAGGGGCCTGTGGCCCTGAGTGGCCGGCTGCCTGCAAAATATCCGAACGGACGAGCATATGTCCCAGACCCAACCTGCCCCCACCTCAAACCTGTGCTGCCCTGACAGTCCCAAGGGAACCCTACAAACTGACATCAGGAACCTGGGCTGGACACTTGTCTTTCCCAGGGAAAAGGGCCGGTCTTTGTCTCCAGGGGCTGTGGCCCTGAGTGGCCGGCTGCCTGCAAAATATCCGAACGGACGAGGATATGTCCCAGACCCAACCTGCCCCCACCTCAAACCTGTGCTGCCCTGACAGTCCCAAGGGAACCCTACAAACTGACATCAGGTACCTGGGCTGGACACTTTTCTTTCTCAGGGAAAAGGGCCGGTCTTTGTCTCCAGGGGCTGTGGCCCTGAGTGGCCGGCTGCCTGCAAAATATCCGAACGGACGAGGATATGTCCCAGACCCAACCTGCCCCCACCTCAAACCTGTGCTGCCCTGACAGTCCCAAGGGAACCCTACAAACTGACATCAGGAACCTGGGCTGGACACTTTTCTTAAAAGGGCCGGTCTTTGTCTCCAGGGGCTGTGCCCTGAGTGGCCGGCTGCCTGCAAAATATCGAACGGACGAGGATATGTCCCAGACCCAACCTGCCCCCACCTCAAACCTGTGCTGCCCTGACAGTCCCAAGGGAACCCTACAAACTGACATCAGGACCTGGGCTTGTACCTTGTCTTTCCCAGGGAAAGGGCCGGTCTTTGTCTCCAGGGCTGTGGCCCTGAGTGGCCGGCTGCCTGCAAAATATCCGAACGGACGAGGATATGTCCAGACCCAACCTGCCCCCACCTCAAACCTGTGCTGCCCTGACAGTCCCAAGGGAGCCCTACAAACTGACATCAGGAACCTGGCCTTGCAACTTTTCTTTCCCAGGGAAAAGGGCCGGTCTTTGTCTCCAGCGGCCTGTGGCCCTGAGTGGCCGGCCTGCCTGCAAAATATCCGAACGGACGAGGATATGTCCCAGACCCAACCTGCCCCCACCTCAAACCTGTGCTGCCCTGACAGTCCCAAGGGAACCCTACAAACTGACATCAGGTACCTGGGCTGGACATTTTTCTTTCTCAGGGAAAAGGGCCGGTCTTTGTCTCCAGGGGCTGTGGCCCTGAGTGGCCGGCTGCCTGCAAAATATCCGAACGGACGAGCATATGTCCCAGACCCAACCTGCCCCCACCTCAAACCTGTGCTGCCCTGACAGTCCCAAGGGAACCCTACAAACTGACATCAGGAACCTGGGCTTGTACCTTGTCTTTCCCAGGGAAAAGGGCCGGTCTTTGTCTCCAGGGCCTGTGGCCCTGAGTGGCCGGCTGCCTGCAAAATATCCGAACGGACGAGGATATGTCCCAGACCCAACCTGCCCCCACCTCAAACCTGTGCTGCCCTGACAGTCCCAAGGGAACCCTACAAACTGACATCAGGAACCTGGGCTGGACACTTTTCTTTCCCAGGGAAAAGGGCCGGTCTTTGTCTCCAGGGGCTGTGGCCCTGAGTGGCCGGCTGCCTGCAAAATATCCGAACGGACGAGGATATGTCCCAGACCCAACCTGCCCCCACCTCAAACCTGTGCTGCCCTGACAGTCCCAAGGGAGCCCTACAAACTGACATCAGGAACCTGGGCTTGTACCTTGTCTTTCCCAGGGAAAAGGGCCGGTCTTTGTCTCCAGGGGCTGTGGCCCTGAGTGGCCGGCTGCCTGCAAAATATCCGAACGGACGAGGATATGTCCCAGACCCAACCTGCCCCCACCTCAAACCTGTGCTGCCCTGACAGTCCCAAGGGAACCCTACAAACTGACATCAGGTACCTGGGCTGGACACTTTTCTTTCCCAGGGAAAAGGGCCGGTCTTTGTCTCCAGCGGCCTGTGGCCCTGAGTGGCCGGCTGCCTGCAAAATATCCGAACGGACGAGGATATGTCCCAGACCCAACCTGCCCCCACCTCAAACCTGTGCTGCCCTGACAGTCCCAAGGGAACCCTACAAACTGACATCAGGAACCTGGGCTGGACACTTTTCTTTCCCAGGGAAAAGGGCCGGTCTTTGTCTCCAGGGGCTGTGGCCCTGAGTGGCCGGCTGCCTGCAAAATATCCGAACGGACGAGGATATGTCCCAGACCCAACCTGCCCCCACCTCAAACCTGTGCTGCCCTGACAGTCCCAAGGGAACCCTACAAACTGACATCAGGAACCTGGGCTGGACACTTTTCTTTCCCAGGGAAAAGGGCCGGTCTTTGTCTCCAGGGGCTGTGGCCCTGAGTGGCCGGCTGCCTGCAAAATATCCGAACGGACGAGGATATGTCCCAGACCCAACCTGCCCCCACCTCAAACCTGTGCTGCCCTGACAGTCCCAAGGGAACCCTACAACCTGACATCAGGAACCTGGGCTGGACACTTTTCTTTCCCAGGGAAAAGGGCCGGTCTTTGTCTCCAGGGGCCTGTGGCCCTGAGTGGCCGGCTGCCTGCAAAATATCAGAACGGACGAGCATATGTCCCAGACCCAACCTGCCCCCACCTCAAACCTGTGCTGCCCTGACAGTCCCAAGGGAACCCTACAAACTGACATCAGGAACCTGGGCTTGTACCTTGTCTTTCCCAGGGAAAAGGGCCGGTCTTTGTCTCCAGGGGCTGTGGCCCTGAGTGGCCGGCTGCCTGCAAAATATCCGAACGGACGAGGATATGTCCCAGACCCAACCTGCCCCCACCTCAAACCTGTGCTGCCCTGACAGTCCCAAGGAACCCTACAAACTGACATCAGGAACCTGGGCTTGTACCTTTTCTTTCCCAGGGAAAAAGGCCGGTCTTTGTCTCCAGGGGCTGTGGCCCTGAGGGACCGGCTGCCTGCAAAATATCCGAACGGACGAGGATATGTCCCAGACCCAACCTGCCCCCACCTCAAACCTGTGCTGCCCTGACAGTCCCAAGGGAGCCCTACAAACTGACATCAGGAACCTGGGCTTGCAACTTTTCTTTCCCAGGGAAAAGGGCCGGTCTTTGTCTCCAGGGGCTGTGGCCCTGAGGGACCGGCTGCCTGCAAAATATCCGAACGGACGAGGATATGTCCCAGACCCAACCTGCCCCCACCTCAAACCTGTGCTGCCCTGACAGTCCCAAGGGAACCCTACAAACTGACATCAGGAACCTGGGCTGGACACTTTTCTTTCCCAGGGAAAAGGGCCGGTCTTTGTCTCCAGGGGCTGTGGCCCTGAGTGGCCGGCTGCCTGCAAAATATCCGAACGGACGAGGATATGTCCCAGACCCAACCTGCCCCCACCTCAAACCTGTGCTGCCCTGACAGTCCCAAGGGAACCCTACAAACTGACATCAGGTACCTGGGCTGGACACTTTTCTTTCTCAGGGAAAAGGGCCGGTCTTTGTCTCCAGGGGCTGTGGCCCTGAGTGGCCGGCTGCCTGCAAAATATCCGAACGGACGAGCATATGTCCCAGACCCAACCTGCCCCCACCTCAAACCTGTGCTGCCCTGACAGTCCCAAGGGAACCCTACAAACTGACATCAGGAACCTGGGCTTGTACCTTGTCTTTCCCAGGGAAAAGGGCCGGTCTTTGTCTCCAGGGCCTGTGGCCCTGAGTGGCCGGCTGCCTGCAAAATATCCGAACGGACGAGGATATGTCCCAGACCCAACCTGCCCCCACCTCAAACCTGTGCTGCCCTGACAGTCCCAAGGGAACCCTACAAACTGACATCAGGAACCTGGGCTGGACACTTTTCTTTCCAGGGAAAAGGGCCGGTCTTTGTCTCCAGGGGCTGTGGCCCTGAGTGGCCGGCTGCCTGCAAAATATCCGAACGGACGAGGATATGTCCCAGACCCAACCT
Source organism: Anomalospiza imberbis (assembly GCF_031753505.1). NCBI lineage: Eukaryota > Metazoa > Chordata > Aves > Passeriformes > Viduidae > Anomalospiza > Anomalospiza imberbis. The sequence goes on from NW_027099970.1 coordinate 50,499, forward strand.
GCCCCCACCTCAAACCTGTGCTGCCCTGACAGTCCCAAGGGAGCCCTACAAACTGACATCAGGAACCTGGGCTTGTACCTTGTCTTTCCCAGGGAAAAGGGCCGGTCTTTGTCTCCAGGGGCTGTGGCCCTGAGTGGCCGGCTGCCTGCAAAATATCCGAACGGACGAGGATATGTCCCAGACCCAACCTGCCCCCACCTCAAACCTGTGCTGCCCTAACAGTCCCAAGGGAGCCCTACAAACTGACATCAGGAACCTGGGCTTGCAACTTTTCTTTCCCAGGGAAAAGGGCCGGTCTTTGTCTCCAGCGGCCTGTGGCCCTGAGTGGCCGGCTGCCTGCAAAATATCCGAACGGACGAGGATATGTCCCAGACCCAACCTGCCCCCACCTCAAACCTGTGCTGCCCTGACAGTCCCAAGGGAACCCTACAAACTGACATCAGGAACCTGGGCTGGACACTTTTCTTTACAAGGGAAAAGGGCCGGTCTTTGTCTCCAGGGGCTGTGGCCCTGAGTGGCCGGCTGCCTGCAAAATATCCGAACGGACGAGGATATGTCCCAGACCCAACCTGCCCCCACCTCAAACCTGTGCTGCCCTGACAGTCCCAAGGGAACCCTACAAACTGACATCAGGAACCTGGCCTTGCAACTTGTCTTTCCCAGGGAAAAGTGCCGGTCTTTGTCTCCAGGGGCTGTGGCCCTGAGTGGCCGGCTGCCTGCAAAATATCCGAACGGACGAGGATATGTCCCAGACCCAACCTGCCCCCACCTCAAACCTGTGCTGCCCTGACAGTCCCAAGGGAACCCTACAAATTGACATCAGGAACCTGGGCTGGACACTTTTCTTTCCCAGGGAAAAGGGCCGGTGTTTGTCTCCAGGGGCTGTGGCCCTGAGGGACCGGCTGCCTGCAAAATATCCGAACGGACGAGGATATGTCCCAGACCCAACCTGCCCCCACCTCAAACCTGTGCTGCCCTGACAGTCCCAAGGGAACCCTACAAACTGACATCAGGTACCTGGGCTGGACACTTTTCTTTCTCAGGGAAAAGGGCCGGTCTTTGTCTCCAGGGGCTGTGGCCCTGAGTGGCCGGCTGCCTGCAAAATATCCGAACGGACGAGGATATGTCCCAGACCCAACCTGCCCCCACCTCAAACCTGTGCTGCCCTGACAGTCCCAAGGGAACCCTACAAACTGACATCAGGAACCTGGGCTTGCAACTTGTCTTTCCCAGGGAAAAGGGCCGGTCTTTGTCTCCAGGGGCCTGGGGCCCTGAGTGGCCGGCTGCCTGCAAAATATCCGAACGGACGAGCATATGTCCCAGACCCAACCTGCCCCCACCTCAAACCTGTGCTGCCCTGACAGTCCCAAGGGAACCCTACAAACTGACATCAGGAACCTGGGCTGGACACTTTTCTTTCCCAGGGAAAAGGGCTGGTCTTTGTCTCCAGGGGCTGTGGCCCTGAGGGACCGGCTGCCTGCAAAATATCCGAACGGACGAGGATATGTCCCAGACCCAACCTGCCCCCACCTCAAACCTGTGCTGCCCTGACAGTCCCAAGGGAGCCCTACAAACTGACATCAGGAACCTGGGCTTGCAACTTTTCTTTCCCAGGGAAAAGGGCCGGTCTTTGTCTCCAGGGGCTGTGGCCCTGAGGGGACCGGCTGCCTGCAAAATATCCGAACGGACGAGGATATGTCCCAGACCCAACCTGCCCCCACCTCAAACCTGTGCTGCCCTGACAGTCCCAAGGGAACCCTACAAACTGACATCAGGTACCTGGGCTGGACACTTTTCTTTCTCAGGGAAAAGGGCCGGTCTGTGTCTCCAGGGGCTGTGGCCCTGAGTGGCCGGCTGCCTGCAAAATATCCGAACGGACGAGGATATGTCCCAGACCCAACCTGCCCCCACCTCAAACCTGTGCTGCCCTGACAGTCCCAAGGGAACCCTACAAACTGACATCAGGAACCTGGGCTGGACACTTTTCTTTCCCAGGGAAAAGGGCCGGTCTTTGTCTCCAGGGGCTGTGGCCCTGAGTGGCCGGCTGCCTGCAAAATATCCGAACGGACGAGGATATGTCCCAGACCCAACCTGCCCCCACCTCAAACCTGTGCTGCCCTGACAGTCCCAAGGGAACCCTACAAACTGACATCAGGAACCTGGGCTGGCCACTTTTATTTCCCAGGGAAAGGGGCCGGTCTTTGTCTCCAGGGGCCTGTGGCCCTGAGTGGCCGGCTGCCTGCAAAATATCCGAACGGACGAGGATATGTCCCAGACCCAACCTGCCCCCACCTCAAACCTGTGCTGCCCTGACAGTCCCAAGGGAACCCTACAAACTGACATCAGGAACCTGGGCTGGACACTTTTCTTTCCCAGGGAAAAGGGCCGGTCTTTGTCTCCAGGGGCCTGTGGCCCTGAGGGACCGGCTGCCTGCAAAATATCAGAACGGACGAGCATATGTCCCAGACCCGACCTGCCCCCACCTCAAACCTGTGCTGCCCTGACAGTCCCAAGGGAACCCTACAAACTGACATCAGGAACCTGGGCTTGCAACTTGTCTTTCCCAGGGAAAAGGGCCGGTCTTTGTCTCCAGGGGCTGTGGCCCTGAGTGGCCGGCTGCCTGCAAAATATCCGAACGGACGAGGATATGTCCCAGACCCAACCTGCCCCCACCTCAAACCTGTGCTGCCCTGACAGTCCCAAGGGAACCCTACAAACTGACATCAGGAACCTGGGCTGGACACTTTTCTTTCCCAGGGAAAAGGGCCGGTCTTTGTCTCCAGGGGCTGTGGCCCTGAGGGACCGGCTGCCTGCAAAATATCCGAACGGACGAGGATATGTCCCAGACCCAACCTGCCCCCACCTCAAACCTGTGCTGCCCTGACAGTCCCAAGGGAACCCTACAAACTGACATCAGGAACCTGGGCTGGACACTTTTCTTTCTCAGGGAAAAGGGCCGGTCTGTGTCTCCAGGGGCTGTGGCCCTGAGTGGCCGGCTGCCTGCAAAATATCCGAACGGACGAGGATATGTCCCAGACCCAACCTGCCCCCACCTCAAACCTGTGCTGCCCTGACAGTCCCAAGGGAACCCTACAAACTGACATCAGGAACCTGGGCTGGACACTTTTCTTTCCCAGGGAAAAGGGCCGGTCTTTGTCTCCAGGGGCTGTGGCCCTGAGTGGCCGGCTGCCTGCAAAATATCCGAACGGACGAGGATATGTCCCAGACCCAACCTGCCCCCACCTCAAACCTGTGCTGCCCTGACAGTCCCAAGGGAACCCTACAAACTGACATCAGGAACCTGGGCTGGACACTTTTCTTTCCCAGGGAAAAGGGCCGGTCTTTGTCTCCAGGGGCCTGTGGCCCTGAGTGGCCGGCTGCCTGCAAAATATCCGAACGGACGAGCATATGTCCCAGACCCAACCTGCCCCCACCTCAAACCTGTGCTGCCCTGACAGTCCCAAGGGAACCCTACAAACTGACATCAGGTACCTGGGCTGGACACTTTTCTTTCCCAGGGAAAAGGGCCGGTCTTTGTCTCCAGGGGCTGTGGCCCTGAGTGGCCGGCTGCCTGCAAAATATCAGAACGGACGAGCATATGTCCCAGACCCAACCTGCCCCCACCTCAAACCTGTGCTGCCCTGACAGTCCCAAGGGAACCCTACAAACTGACATCAGGAACCTGGGCTGGCCACTTTTATTTCCCAGGGAAAAGGGCCGGTGTTTGTCTCCAGGGGCCTGTGGCCCTGAGTGGCCGGCTGCCTGCAAAATATCCGAACGGACGAGGATATGTCCCAGACCCAACCTGCCCCCACCTCAAACCTGTGCTGCCCTGACAGTCCCAAGGGAACCCTACAAACTGACATCAGGAACCTGGGCTGGACACTTTTCTTTCCCAGGGAAAAGGGCCGGTCTTTGTCTCCAGGGGCCTGTGGCCCTGAGGGACCGGCTGCCTGCAAAATATCAGAACGGACGAGCATATGTCCCAGACCCGACCTGCCCCCACCTCAAACCTGTGCTGCCCTGACAGTCCCAAGGGAACCCTACAAACTGACATCAGGAACCTGGGCTTGCAACTTGTCTTTCCCAGGGAAAAGGGCCGGTCTTTGTCTCCAGGGGCTGTGGCCCTGAGTGGCCGGCTGCCTGCAAAATATCCGAACGGACGAGGATATGTCCCAGACCCAACCTGCCCCCACCTCAAACCTGTGCTGCCCTGACAGTCCCAAGGGAACCCTACAAACTGACATCAGGAACCTGGGCTGGACACTTTTCTTTCCCAGGGAAAAGGGCCGGTCTTTGTCTCCAGGGGCCTGTGGCCCTGAGTGGCCGGCTGCCTGCAAAATATCCGAACGGACGAGCATATGTCCCAGACCCAACCTGCCCCCACCTCAAACCTGTGCTGCCCTGACAGTCCCAAGGGAACCCTACAAACTGACATCAGGTACCTGGGCTGGACACTTTTCTTTCCCAGGGAAAAGGGCCGGTCTTTGTCTCCAGGGGCTGTGGCCCTGAGTGGCCGGCTGCCTGCAAAATATCAGAACGGACGAGCATATGTCCCAGACCCAACCTGCCCCCACCTCAAACCTGTGCTGCCCTGACAGTCCCAAGGGAACCCTACAAACTGACATCAGGAACCTGGGCTGGCCACTTTTCTTTCCCAGGGAAAGGGGCCGGTCTTTGTCTCCAGGGGCCTGTGGCCCTGAGTGGCCGGCTGCCTGCAAAATATCCGAACGGACGAGGATATGTCCCAGACCCAACCTGCCCCCACCTCAAACCTGTGCTGCCCTGACAGTCCCAAGGGAACCCTACAAACTGACATCAGGAACCTGGGCTTGCAACTTGTCTTTCCCAGGGAAAAGGGCCGGTCTTTGTCTCCAGGGGCTGTGGCCCTGAGTGGCCGGCTGCCTGCAAAATATCCGAACGGACGAGGATATGTCCCAGACCCAACCTGCCCCCACCTCAAACCTGTGCTGCCCTGACAGTCCCAAGGGAACCCTACAAACTGACATCAGGAACCTGGGCTTGCAACTTGTCTTTCCCAGGGAAAAAGGCCGCTCTTTGTCTCCAGGGGCTGTGGCCCTGAGGGACCGGCTGCCTGCAAAATATCCGAATGGACGAGGATATGTCCCAGACCCAACCTGCCCCCACCTCAAACCTGTGCTGCCCTGACAGTCCCAAGGGAACCCTACAAACTGACATCAGGAACCTGGGCTGGACACTTTTCTTTCCCAGGGAAAAGGGCCGGTCTTTGTCTCCAGGGGCTGTGGCCCTGAGGGACCAGCTGCCTGCAAAATATCCGAACGGACGAGGATATGTCCCAGACCCAACCTGCCCCCACCTCAAACCTGTGCTGCCCTGACAGTCCCAAGGGAACCCTACAAACTGACATCAGGTACCTGGGCTGGACACTTTTCTTTCTCAGGGAAAAGGGCCGGTCTTTGTCTCCAGGGGCTGTGGCCCTGAGTGGCCGGCTGCCTGCAAAATATCCGAACGGACGAGCATATGTCCCAGACCCAACCTGCCCCCACCTCAAACCTGTGCTGCCCTGACAGTCCCAAGGGAACCCTACAAACTGACATCAGGAACCTGGGCTTGTACCTTGTCTTTCCCAGGGAAAAGGGCCGGTCTTTGTCTCCAGGGCCTGTGGCCCTGAGTGGCCGGCTGCCTGCAAACTATCCGAACGGACGAGGATATGTCCCAGACCCAACCTGCCCCCACCTCAAACCTGTGCTGCCCTGACAGTCCCAAGGGAACCCTACAAACTGACATCAGGAACCTGGGCTGGACACTTTTCTTTCCCAGGGAAAAGGGCCGGTCTTTGTCTCCAGGGGCTGTGGCCCTGAGTGGCCGGCTGCCTGCAAAATATCCGAACGGACGAGGATATGTCCCAGACCCAACCTGCCCCCACCTCAAACCTGTGCTGCCCTGACAGTCCCAAGGGAGCCCTACAAACTGACATCAGGAACCTGGGCTTGCAACTTTTCTTTCCCAGGGAAAAGGGCCGGTCTTTGTCTCCAGCGGCCTGTGGCCCTGAGTGGCCGGCTGCCTGCAAAATATCCGAACGGACGAGGATATGTCCCAGACCCAACCTGCCCCCACCTCAAACCTGTGCTGCCCTGACAGTCCCAAGGGAACCCTACAAACTGACATCAGGAACCTGGGCTTGCAACTTGTCTTTCCCAGGGAAAAGGGCCGGTCTTTGTCTCCAGGGGCTGTGGCCCTGAGTGGCCGGCTGCCTGCAAAATATCCGAACGGACGAGGATATGTCCCAGACCCAACCTGCCCCACCTCAAACCTGTGCTGCCCTGACAGTCCCAAGGGAACCCTACAAACTGACATCAGGAACCTGGGCTGGACACTTTTCTTTCCCAGGGAAAAGGGCCGGTCTTGTCTCCAGGGGCCTGTGGCCCTGAGTGGCCGGCTGCCTGCAAATATCCGAACGGACGAGCATATGTCCCAGACCCAACCTGCCCCCACCTCAAACCTGTGCTGCCCTGACAGTCCCAAGGGAACCCTACAAACTGACATCAGGAACCTGGGCTTGCAACTTGTCTTTCCCAGGGAAAAGGGCCGGTCTTTGTCTCCAGGGGCCTGGGGCCCTGAGTGGCCGGCTGCCTGCAAAAATATCCGAACGGACGAGCATATGTCCCAGACCCAACCTGCCCCACCTCAAACCTGTGCTGCCCTGACAGTCCCAAGGGAACCCTACAAACTGACATCAGGAACCTGGGCTTGTACCTTGTCTTTCCCAGGGAAAAGGGCCGGTCTTTGTCTCCAGGGCTGTGGCCCTGAGTGGCCGGCTGCCTGCAAAATATCCGAACGGACGAGGATATGTCCCAGACCCAACCTGCCCCACCTCAAACCTGTGCTGCCCTGACAGTCCCAAGGGAACCCTACAAACTGACATCAGGAACCTGGGCTGGACACTTTCTTTCCCAGGGAAAAGGGCCGGTCTTTGTCTCCAGGGGCCTGTGGCCCTGAGTGGCCGGCTGCCTGCAAAATATCCGAACGGACGAGCATATGTCCCAGACCCAACCTGCCCCCACCTCAAACCTGTGCTGCCCTGACAGTCCCAAGGGAACCCTACAAACTGACATCAGGAACCTGGGCTTGCAACTTGTCTTTCCCAGGGAAAAAAGGCCGGTCTTTGTCTCCAGGGGCTGTGGCCCTGAGTGGCCGGCTGCCTGCAAAATATCCGAACGGACGAGCATATGTCCCAGACCCAACCTGCCCCCACCTCAAACCTGTGCTGCCCTGACAGTCCCAAGGGAACCCTACAAACTGACATCAGGAACCTGGGCTGGACACTTTTCTTTCCCAGGGAAAAGGGCCGGTCTTTGTCTCCAGGGGCTGTGGCCCTGAGTGGCCGGCTGCCTGCAAAATATCCGAACGGACGAGGATATGTCCCAGACCCTACCTGCCCCCACCTCAAACCTGTGCTGCCCTGACAGTCCCAAGGGAGCCCTACAAACTGACATCAGGAACCTGGGCTTGTACCTTGTCTTTCCCAGGGAAAAGGGCCGGTCTTTGTCTCCAGGGGCTGTGGCCCTGAGTGGCCGGCTGCCTGCAAAATATCCGAACGGACGAGGATATGTCCCAGACCCAACCTGCCCCCACCTCAAACCTGTGCTGCCCTAACAGTCCCAAGGGAGCCCTACAAACTGACATCAGGAACCTGGGCTTGCAACTTTTCTTTCCCAGGGAAAAGGGCCGGTCTTTGTCTCCAGCGGCCTGTGGCCCTGAGTGGCCGGCTGCCTGCAAAATATCCGAACGGACGAGGATATGTCCCAGACCCAACCTGCCCCCACCTCAAACCTGTGCTGCCCTGACAGTCCCAAGGGAACCCTACAAACTGACATCAGGAACCTGGCCTTGCAACTTGTCTTTCCCAGGGAAAAGGGCCGGTCTTTGTCTCCAGGGGCTGTGGCCCTGAGTGGCCGGCTGCCTGCAAAATATCCGAACGGACGAGGATATGTCCCAGACCCAACCTGCCCCCACCTCAAACCTGTGCTGCCCTGACAGTCCCAAGGGAACCCTACAAACTGACATCAGGAACCTGGGCTGGACACTTTTCTTTCCCAGGGAAAAGGGCCGGTCTTTGTCTCCAGGGGCTGTGGCCCTGAGGGACCGGCTGCCTGCAAAATATCCGAACGGACGAGGATATGTCCCAGACCCAACCTGCCCCCACCTCAAACCTGTGCTGCCCTGACAGTCCCAAGGGAACCCTACAAACTGACATCAGGTACCTGGGCTGGACACTTTTCTTTCTCAGGGAAAAGGGCCGGTCTTTGTCTCCAGGGGCTGTGGCCCTGAGTGGCCGGCTGCCTGCAAAATATCCGAACGGACGAGGATATGTCCCAGACCCAACCTGCCCCCACCTCAAACCTGTGCTGCCCTGACAGTCCCAAGGGAACCCTACAAACTGACATCAGGAACCTGGGCTTGTACCTTGTCTTTCCCAGGGAAAAGGGCCGGTCTTTGTCTCCAGGGGCCTGGGGCCCTGAGTGGCCGGCTGCCTGCAAAATATCCGAACGGACAAGCATATGTCCCAGACCCAACCTGCCCCCACCTCAAACCTGTGCTGCCCTGACAGTCCCAAGGGAACCCTACAAACTGACATCAGGAACCTGGGCTGGACACTTTTCTTTCCCAGGGAAAAGGGCCGGTCTTTGTCTCCAGGGGCTGTGGCCCTGAGGGACCGGCTGCCTGCAAAATATCCGAACGGACGAGGATATGTCCCAGACCCAACCTGCCCCCACCTCAAACCTGTGCTGCCCTGACAGTCCCAAGGGAACCCTACAAACTGACATCAGGTACCTGGGCTGGACACTTTTCTTTCTCAGGGAAAAGGGCCGGTCTTTGTCTCCAGGGGCTGTGGCCCTGAGTGGCCGGCTGCCTGCAAAATATCCGAACGGACGAGGATATGTCCCAGACCCAACCTGCCCCCACCGCAAACCTGTGCTGCTCTGACAGTCCCAAGGGAACCCTACAAACTGACATCAGGAACCTGGGCTGGACACTTTTCTTTCCCAGGGAAAAGGGCCGGTCTTTGTCTCCAGGGGCTGTGGCCCTGAGTGGCCGGCTGCCTGCAAAATATCCGAACGGACGAGGATATGTCCCAGACCCAACCTGCCCCCACCGCAAACCTGTGCTGCTCTGACAGTCCCAAGGGAACCCTACAACCTGACATCAGGAACCTGGGCTGGACACTTTTCTTTCCCAGGGAAAAGGGCCGGTCTTTGTCTCCAGGGGCCTGTGGCCCTGAGTGGCCGGCTGCCTGCAAAATATCCGAACGGACGAGGATATGTCCCAGACCCAACCTGCCCCCACCTCAAACCTGTGCTGCCCTGACAGTCCCAAGGGAACCCTACAAACTGACATCAGGAACCTGGGCTTGTACCTTGTCTTTCCCAGGGAAAAGGGCCGGTCTTTGTCTCCAGGGGCTGTGGCCCTGAGTGGCCGGCTGCCTGCAAAATATCCGAACGGACGAGGATATGTCCCAGACCCAACCTGCCCCCACCTCAAACCTGTGCTGCCCTGACAGTCCCAAGGGAACCCTACAAACTGACATCAGGAACCTGGGCTTGTACCTTGTCTTTCCCAGGGAAAAGGGCCGGTCTTTGTCTCCAGCGGCCTGTGGCCCTGAGTGGCCGGCTGCCTGCAAAATATCCGAACGGACGAGGATATGTCCCAGACCCAACCTGCCCCCACCTCAAACCTGTGCTGCCCTGACAGTCCCAAGGGAGCCCTACAAACTGACATCAGGAACCTGGGCTGGACACTTTTCTTTCCCAGGGAAAAGGGCCGGTCTTTGTCTCCAGGGGCTGTGGCCCTGAGTGGCCGGCTGCCTGCAAAATATCCGAACGGACGAGGATATGTCCCAGACCCAACCTGCCCCCACCTCAAACCTGTGCTGCCCTGACAGTCCCAAGGGAGCCCTACAAACTGACATCAGGAACCTGGGCTTGCAACTTGTCTTTCCCAGGGAAAAAGGCCGCTCTTTGTCTCCAGGGGCTGTGGCCCTGAGTGGCCGGCTGCCTGCAAAATATCCGAACGGACGAGGATATGTCCCAGACCCAACCTGCCCCCACCTCAAACCTGTGCTGCCCTGACAGTCCCAAGGGAACCCTACAAACTGACATCAGGAACCTGGGCTGGACACTTTTCTTTCCCAGGGAAAAGGCCGGTCTTTGTCTCCAGGGGCCTGTGGCCCTGAGTGGCCGGCTGCCTGCAAAATATCCGAACGGACGAGGATATGTCCCAGACCCAACCTGCCCCCACCTCAAACCTGTGCTGCCCTGACAGTCCCAAGGGAACCCTACAAACTGACATCAGGAACCTGGGCTGGACACTTTTCTTTCCCAGGGAAAAGGGCCGGTCTTTGTCTCCAGGGGCTGTGGCCCTTAGGGACCAGCTGCCTGCAAAATGTCCGAACGGACGAGGATATGTCCCAGACCCAACCTGCCCCCACCTCAAACCTGTGCTGCCCTGACAGTCCCAAGGGAACCCTACAAACTGACATCAGGTACCTGGGCTGGACACTTTTCTTTCTCAGGGAAAAGGGCCGGTCTTTGTCTCCAGGGGCTGTGGCCCTGAGTGGCCGGCTGCCTGCAAAATATCCGAACGGACGAGGATATGTCCCAGACCCAACCTGCCCCCACCTCAAACCTGTGCTGCCCTGACAGTCCCAAGGGAACCCTACAAACTGACATCAGGAACCTGGGCTGGACACTTTTCTTTCCCAGGGAAAAGGGCCGGTCTTTGTCTCCAGGGGCTGTGGCCCTGAGTGGCCGGCTGCCTGCAAAATATCCGAACGGACGAGGATATGTCCCAGACCCAACCTGCCCCCACCTCAAACCTGTGCTGCCCTGACAGTCCCAAGGGAACCCTACAAACTGACATCAGGAACCTGGGCTGGACACTTTTCTTTCCCAGGGAAAAGGGCCGGTCTTTGTCTCCAGGGGCCTGTGGCCCTGAGTGGCCGGCTGCCTGCAAAATATCCGAACGGACGAGCATATGTCCCAGACCCAACCTGCCCCCACCTCAAACCTGTGCTGCCCTGACAGTCCCAAGGGAACCCTACAAACTGACATCAGGAACCTGGGCTGGACACTTTTCTTTCCCAGGGAAAAGGGCCGGTCTTTGTCTCCAAGGGCTGTGGCCCTGAGTGGCCGGCTGCCTGCAAAATATCCGAACGGACGAGGATATGTCCCAGACCCAACCTGCCCCCACCTCAAACCTGTGCTGCCCTGACAGTCCCAAGGGAGCCCTACAAACTGACATCAGGAACCTGGGCTTGTACCTTGTCTTTCCCAGGGAAAAGGGCCGGTCTTTGTCTCCAGGGGCTGTGGCCCTGAGTGGCCGGCTGCCTGCAAAATATCCGAACGGACGAGGATATGTCCCAGACCCAACCTGCCCCCACCTCAAACCTGTGCTGCCCTGACAGTCCCAAGGGAGCCCTACAAACTGACATCAGGAACCTGGGCTTGCAACTTTTCTTTCCCAGGGAAAAGGGCCGGTCTTTGTCTCCAGCGGCCTGTGGCCCTGAGTGGCCGGCTGCCTGCAAAATATCCGAACGGACGAGCATATGTCCCAGACCCAACCTGCCCCCACCTCAAACCTGTGCTGCCCTGACAGTCCCAAGGGAACCCTACAAACTGACATCAGGAACCTGGGCTGGACACTTTTCTTTCCCAGGGAAAAGGGCCGGTCTTTGTCTCCAGGGGCTGTGGCCCTGAGTGGCCGGCTGCCTGCAAAATATCCGAACGGACGAGGATATGTCCCAGACCCAACCTGCCCCCACCTCAAACCTGTGCTGCCCTGACAGTCCCAAGGGAACCCTACAACCTGACATCAGGAACCTGGGCTGGACACTTTTCTTTCCCAGGGAAAAGGGCCGGTCTTTGTCTCCAGGGGCTGTGGCCCTGAGTGGCCGGCTGCCTGCAAAATATCCGAACGGACGAGGATATGTCCCAGACCCAACCTGCCCCCACCTCAAACCTGTGCTGCCCTGACAGTCCCAAGGGAACCCTACAAACTGACATCAGGAACCTGGGCTTGTACCTTGTCTTTCCCAGGGAAAAGGGCCGGTCTTTGTCTCCAGGGGCTGTGGCCCTGAGTGGCCGGCTGCCTGCAAAATATCCGAACGGACGAGGATATGTCCCAGACCCAACCTGCCCCCACCTCAAACCTGTGCTGCCCTGACAGTCCCAAGGGAGCCCTACAAACTGACATCAGGAACCTGGGCTTGCAACTTTTCTTTCCCAGGGAAAAGGGCCGGTCTTTGTCTCCAGGGGCTGTGGCCCTGAGGGACCGGCTGCCTGCAAAATATCCGAACGGACGAGGATATGTCCCAGACCCAACCTGCCCCCACCTCAAACCTGTGCTGCCCTGACAGTCCCAAGGGAACCCTACAAACTGACATCAGGTACCTGGGCTGGACACTTTTCTTTCTCAGGGAAAAGGGCCGGTCTTTGTCTCCAGGGGCTGTGGCCCTGAGTGGCCGGCTGCCTGCAAAATATCCGAACGGACGAGGATATGTCCCAGACCCAACCTGCCCCCACCTCAAACCTGTGCTGCCCTGACAGTCCCAAGGGAACCCTACAAACTGACATCAGGAACCTGGGCTTGCAACTTGTCTTTCCCAGGGAAAAGGGCCGGTCTTTGTCTCCAGGGGCCTGTGGCCCTGAGTGGCCGGCTGCCTGCAAAATATCCGAACGGACGAGCATATGTCCCAGACCCAACCTGCCCCCACCTCAAACCTGTGCTGCCCTGACAGTCCCAAGGGAACCCTACAAACTGACATCAGGAACCTGGGCTGGACACTTTTCTTTCCCAGGGAAAAGGGCCGGTCTTTGTCTCCAGGGGCCTGTGGCCCTGAGTGGCCGGCTGCCTGCAAAATATCTGAACGGACGAGGATATGTCCCAGACCCAACCTGCCCCCACCTCAAACCTGTGCTGCCCTGACAGTCCCAAGGGAACCCTACAAACTGACATCAGGTACCTGGGCTGGACACTTTTCTTTCTCAGGGAAAAGGGCCGGTCTTTGTCTCCAGGGGCTGTGGCCCTGAGTGGCCGGCTGCCTGCAAAATATCCGAACGGACGAGGATATGTCCCAGACCCAACCTGCCCCCACCTCAAACCTGTGCTGCCCTGACAGTCCCAAGGGAACCCTACAAACTGACATCAGGAACCTGGGCTGGACACTTTTCTTTCCCAGGGAAAAGGGCCGGTCTTTGTCTCCAGGGGCTGTGGCCCTGAGTGGCCGGCTGCCTGCAAAATATCCGAACGGACGAGGATATGTCCCAGACCCAACCTGCCCCCACCTCAAACCTGTGCTGCCCTGACAGTCCCAAGGGAACCCTACAAACTGACATCAGGAACCTGGGCTGGACACTTTTCTTTCCCAGGGAAAAGGGCCGGTCTTTGTCTCCAGGGGCTGTGGCCCTGAGTGGCCGGCTGCCTGCAAAATATCAGAACGGACGAGCATATGTCCCAGACCCAACCTGCCCCCACCTCAAACCTGTGCTGCCCTGACAGTCCCAAGGGAACCCTACAAACTGACATCAGGAACCTGGGCTGGCCACTTTTCTTTCCCAGGGAAAGGGGCCGGTCTTTGTCTCCAGGGGCCTGTGGCCCTGAGTGGCCGGCTGCCTGCAAAATATCCGAACGGACGAGGATATGTCCCAGACCCAACCTGCCCCCACCTCAAACCTGTGCTGCCCTGACAGTCCCAAGGGAACCCTACAAACTGACATCAGGAACCTGGGCTGGACACTTGTCTTTCCCAGGGAAAAGGGCCGGTCTTTGTCTCCAGGGGCCTGTGGCCCTGAGGGACCGGCTGCCTGCAAAATATCCGAACGGACGAGGATATGTCCCAGACCCAACCTGCCCCCACCTCAAACCTGTGCTGCCCTGACAGTCCCAAGGGAACCCTACAAACTGACATCAGGAACCTGGGCTTGTACCTTGTCTTTCCCAGGGAAAAGGGCCGGTCTTTGTCTCCAGCGGCCTGTGGCCCTGAGTGGCCGGCTGCCTGCAAAATATCCGAACGGACGAGGATATGTCCCAGACCCAACCTGCCCCCACCTCAAACCTGTGCTGCCCTGACAGTCCCAAGGGAACCCTACAAACTGACATCAGGAACCTGGGCTGGACACTTGTCTTTCCCAGGGAAAAGGGCCGGTCTTTGTCTCCAGCGGCCTGTGGCCCTGAGTGGCCGGCTGCCTGCAAAATATCCGAACGGACGAGCATATGTCCCAGACCCAACCTGCCCCCACCTCAAACCTGTGCTGCCCTGACAGTCCCAAGGGAACCCTACAACTTGACATCAGGAACCTGGGCTGGACACTTTTCTTTCCCAGGGAAAAGGGCTGGTCGTTGTCTCCAGGGGCTGTGGCCCTGAGGGACCGGCTGCCTGCAAAATATCCGAACGGACGAGGATATGTCCCAGACCCAACCTGCCCCCACCTCAAACCTGTGCTGCCCTGACAGTCCCAAGGGAACCCTACAAACTGACATCAGGAACCTGGGCTTGCAACTTGTCTTTCCCAGGGAAAAGGGCCGGTCTTTGTCTCCAGGGGCTGTGGCCCTGAGTGGCCGGCTGCCTGCAAAATATCAGAACGGACGAGGATATGTCCCAGACCCAACCTGCCCCCACCTCAAACCTGTGCTGCCCTGACAGTCCCAAGGGAACCCTACAAACTGACATCAGGAACCTGGGCTGGACACTTTTCTTTCCCAGGGAAAAGGGCCGGTCTTTGTCTCCAGGGGCTGTGGCCCTGAGTGGCCGGCTGCCTGCAAAATATCCGAACGGACGAGGATATGTCCCAGACCCAACCTGCCCCCACCTCAAACCTGTGCTGCCCTGACAGTCCCAAGGGAACCCTACAAACTGACATCAGGAACCTGGGCTTGCAACTTGTCTTTCCCAGGGAAAAAGGCCGCTCTTTGTCTCCAGGGGCTGTGGCCCTGAGTGGCCGGCTGCCTGCAAAATATCCGAACGGACGAGGATATGTCCCAGACCCAACCTGCCCCCACCTCAAACCTGTGCTGCCCTGACAGTCCCAAGGGAACCCTACAAACTGACATCAGGAACCTGGGCTGGACACTTTTCTTTCCCAGGGAAAAGGGCCGGTCTTTGTCTCCAGGGGCCTGTGGCCCTGAGTGGCCGGCTGCCTGCAAAATATCCGAACGGACGAGGATATGTCCCAGACCCAACCTGCCCCCACCTCAAACCTGTGCTGCCCTGACAGTCCCAAGGGAACCCTACAAACTGACATCAGGAACCTGGGCTTGTACCTTGTCTTTCCCAGGGAAAAGGGCCGGTCTTTGTCTCCAGGGGCTGTGGCCCTGAGTGGCCGGCTGCCTGCAAAATATCCGAACGGACGAGGATATGTCCCAGACCCAACCTGCCCCCACCTCAAACCTGTGCTGCCCTGACAGTCCCAAGGGAGCCCTACAAACTGACATCAGGAACCTGGGCTTGCAACTTTTCTTTCCCAGGGAAAAGGGCCGGTCTTTGTCTCCAGCGGCCTGTGGCCCTGAGTGGCCGGCTGCCTGCAAAATATCCGAACGGACGAGGATATGTCCCAGACCCAACCTGCCCCCACCTCAAACCTGTGCTGCCCTGACAGTCCCAAGGGAACCCTACAAACTGACATCAGGAACCTGGGCTTGCAACTTGTCTTTCCCAGGGAAAAGGGCCGGTCTTTGTCTCCAGGGGCCTGGGGCCCTGAGTGGCCGGCTGCCTGCAAAATATCCGAACAGACGAGGATATGTCCCAGACCCAACCTGCCCCCACCTCAAACCTGTGCTGCCCTGACAGTCCCAAGGGAACCCTACAAACTGACATCAGGAACCTGGGCTGGACACTTTTCTTTCCCAGGGAAAAGGGCCGGTCTTTGTCTCCAGGGGCTGTGGCCCTGAGTGGCCGGCTGCCTGCAAAATATCCGAACGGACGAGGATATGTCCCAGACCCAACCTGCCCCCACCTCAAACCTGTGCTGCCCTGACAGTCCCAAGGGAACCCTACAAACTGACATCAGGAACCTGGGCTGGCCACTTTTCTTTCCCAGGGAAAGGGGCCGGTCTTTGTCTCCAGGGGCCTGTGGCCCTGAGTGGCCGGCTGCCTGCAAAATATCCGAACGGACGAGGATATGTCCCAGACCCAACCTGCCCCCACCTCAAACCTGTGCTGCCCTGACAGTCCCAAGGGAACCCTACAAACTGACATCAGGAACCTGGGCTGGACACTTTTCTTTCCCAGGGAAAAGGGCCGGTCTTTGTCTCCAGGGGCCTGTGGCCCTGAGGGACCGGCTGCCTGCAAAATATCCGAACGGACGAGGATATGTCCCAGACCCAACCTGCCCCCACCTCAAACCTGTGCTGCCCTGACAGTCCCAAGGGAACCCTACAAACTGACATCAGGAACCTGGGCTTGTACCTTGTCTTTCCCAGGGAAAAGGGCCGGTCTTTGTCTCCAGCGGCCTGTGGCCCTGAGTGGCCGTCTGCCTGCAAAATATCCGAACAGACGAGGATATGTCCCAGACCCAACCTGCCCCCACCTCAAACCTGTGCTGCCCTGACAGTCCCAAGGGAACCCTACAAACTGACATCAGGAACCTGGGCTGGACACTTTTGTTTCCCAGGGAAAAGGGCCGGTCTTTGTCTCCAGCGGCCTGTGGCCCTGAGTGGCCGGCTGCCTGCAAAATATCCGAACGGACGAGGATATGTCCCAGACCCAACCTGCCCCCACCTCAAACCTGTGCTGCCCTGACAGTCCCAAGGGAACCCTACAACTTGACATCAGGAACCTGGGCTGGACACTTTTCTTTCCCAGGGAAAAGGGCTGGTCGTTGTCTCCAGGGGCTGTGGCCCTGAGGGACCGGCTGCCTGCAAAATATCCGAACGGACGAGGATATGTCCCAGACCCAACCTGCCCCCACCTCAAACCTGTGCTGCCCTGACAGTCCCAAGGGAACCCTACAAACTGACATCAGGAACCTGGGCTTGTACCTTGTCTTTCCCAGGGAAAAGGGCCGGTCTTTGTCTCCAGCGGCCTGTGGCCCTGAGTGGCCGGCTGCCTGCAAAATATCCGAACGGACGAGGATATGTCCCAGACCCAACCTGCCCCCACCTCAAACCTGTGCTGCCCTGACAGTCCCAAGGGAACCCTACAAACTGACATCAGGAACTTGGGCTGGACAATTTTCTTTCCCAGGGAAAAGGGCTGGTCGTTGTCTCCAGGGGCTGTGGCCCTGAGTGGCCGGCTGCCTGCAAAATATCCGAACGGACGAGGATATGTCCCAGACCCAACCTGCCCCCACCTCAAACCTGTGCTGCCCTGACAGTCCCAAGGGAACCCTACAAACTGACATCAGGAACCTGGGCTTGCAACTTGTCCTTCCCAGGGAAAAGGGCCGGTCTTTGTCTCCAGGGGCTGTGGCCCTGAGTGGCCGGCTGCCTGCAAAATATCCGAACGGACGAGGATATGTCCCAGACCCAACCTGCCCCCACCTCAAACCTGTGCTGCCCTGACAGTCCCAAGGGAACCCTACAAACTGACATCAGGAACCTGGGCTTGCAACTTGTCTTTCCCAGGGAAAAGGGCCGGTCTTTGTCTCCAGGGGCTGTGGCCCTGAGTGGCCGGCTGCCTGCAAAATATCCGAACGGACGAGGATATGTCCCAGACCCAACCTGCCCCCACCTCAAACCTGTGCTGCCCTGACAGTCCCAAGGGAACCCTACAAACTGACATCAGGAACCTGGGCTTGCAACTTGTCTTTCCCAGGAAAAAGGGCCGGTCTTTGTCTCCAGGGGCTGTGGCCCTGAGTGGCCGGCTGCCTGCAAAATATCCGAACGGACGAGGATATGTCCCAGACCCAACCTGCCCCCACCTCAAACCTGTGCTGCCCTGACAGTCCCAAGGGAACCCTACAAACTGACATCAGGAACCTGGGCTTGCAACTTGTCTTTCCCAGGAAAAAGGGCCGGTCTTTGTCTCCAGGGGCTGTGGCCCTGAGTGGCCGGCTGCCTGCAAAATATCCGAACGGACGAGGATATGTCCCAGACCCAACCTGCCCCCACCTCAAACCTGTGCTGCCCTGACAGTCCCAAGGGAACCCTACAAACTGACATCAGGAACCTGGGCTTGTACCTTGTCTTTCCCAGGGAAAAGGGCCGGTCTTTGTCTCCAGGGGCCTGTGGCCCTGAGTGGCCGGCTGCCTGCAAAATATCCGAACGGACGAGCATATGTCCCAGACCCAACCTGCCCCCACCTCAAACCTGTGCTGCCCTGACAGTCCCAAGGGAACCCTACAAACTGACATCAGGTACCTGGGCTGGACACTTTTCTTTCCCAGGGAAAAGGGCCGGTCGTTCTCTCCAGGGGTTGTGGCCCTGAGGGACCGGCTGCCTGCAAAATATCCGAACAGACGAGGATATGTCCCAGACCCAACCTGCCCCCACCTCAAACCTGTGCTGCCCTGACAGTCCCAAGGGAACCCTACAAACTGACATCAGGAACTTGGGCTTGTACCTGGTCCTTCCCAGGGAAAAGGGCCGGTCTTTGTCTCCAGGGGCTGTGGCCCTGAGTGGCCGGCTGCCTGCAAAATATCCGAACGGACGAGCATATGTCCCAGACCCAACCTGCCCCCACCTCAAACCTGTGCTGCCCTGACAGTCCCAAGGGAACCCTACAAACTGACATCAGGAACCTGGGCTGGACACTTTTCTTTCCCAGGGAAAAGGGCCGGTCTTTGTCTCCAGGGGCTGTGGCCCTGAGTGGCCGGCTGCCTGCAAAATATCCGAACGGACGAGGATATGTCCCAGACCCAACCTGCCCCCACCTCAAACCTGTGCTGCCCTGACAGTCCCAAGGGAACCCTACAAACTGACATCAGGAACCTGGGCTTGCAACTTGTCTTTCCCAGGGAAAAGGGCCGGTCTTTGTCTCCAGGGGCTGTGGCCCTGAGTGGCCGGCTGCCTGCAAAATATCCGAACGGACGAGGATATGTCCCAGACCCAACCTGCCCCCACCTCAAACCTGTGCTGCCCTGACAGTCCCAAGGGAACCCTACAAACTGACATCAGGAACTTGGGCTGGACAATTTTCTTTCCCAGGGAAAAGGGCTGGTCGTTGTCTCCAGGGGCTGTGGCCCTGAGTGGCCGGCTGCCTGCAAAATATCCGAACGGACGAGGATATGTCCCAGACCCAACCTGCCCCCACCTCAAACCTGTGCTGCCCTGACAGTCCCAAGGGAACCCTACAAACTGACATCAGGAACCTGGGCTTGCAACTTGTCCTTCCCAGGGAAAAGGGCCGGTCTTTGTCTCCAGGGGCTGTGGCCCTGAGTGGCCGGCTGCCTGCAAAATATCCGAACGGACGAGGATATGTCCCAGACCCAACCTGCCCCCACCTCAAACCTGTGCTGCCCTGACAGTCCCAAGGGAACCCTACAAACTGACATCAGGAACCTGGGCTTGCAACTTGTCTTTCCCAGGGAAAAGGGCCGGTCTTTGTCTCCAGGGGCTGTGGCCCTGAGTGGCCGGCTGCCTGCAAAATATCCGAACGGACGAGGATATGTCCCAGACCCAACCTGCCCCCACCTCAAACCTGTGCTGCCCTGACAGTCCCAAGGGAACCCTACAAACTGACATCAGGAACCTGGGCTGGACACTTTTCTTTCCCAGGGAAAAGGGCCGGTCTTTGTCTCCAGGGGCTGTGGCCCTGAGTGGCCGGCTGCCTGCAAAATATCCGAACGGACGAGGATATGTCCCAGACCCAACCTGCCCCCACCTCAAACCTGTGCTGCCCTGACAGTCCCAAGGGAACCCTACAAACTGACATCAGGAACCTGGGCTTGCAACTTGTCTTTCCCAGGGAAAAGGGCCGGTCTTTGTCTCCAGGGCCTGTGGCCCTGAGTGGCCGGCTGCCTGCAAAATATCCGAACGGACGAGGATATGTCCCAGACCCAACCTGCCCCCACCTCAAACCTGTGCTGCCCTGACAGTCCCAAGGGAACCCTACAAACTGACATCAGGAACCTGGGCTGGACACTTGTCTTTCCCAGGGAAAAGGGCCGGTCTTTGTCTCCAGGGGCTGTGGCCCTGAGTGGCCGGCTGCCTGCAAAATATCCGAACGGACGAGGATATGTCCCAGACCCAACCTGCCCCCACCTCAAACCTGTGCTGCCCTGACAGTCCCAAGGGAACCCTACAAACTGACATCAGGAACCTGGGCTTGCAACTTGTCTTTCCCAGGGAAAAGGGCCGGTCTTTGTCTCCAGGGGCTGTGGCCCTGAGTGGCCGGCTGCCTGCAAAATATCCGAACGGACGAGGATATGTCCCAGACCCAACCTGCCCCCACCTCAAACCTGTGCTGCCCTGACAGTCCCAAGGGAACCCTACAAACTGACATCAGGAACCTGGGCTTGCAACTTGTCTTTCCCAGGAAAAAGGGCCGGTCTTTGTCTCCAGGGGCTGTGGCCCTGAGTGGCCGGCTGCCTGCAAAATATCCGAACGGACGAGGATATGTCCCAGACCCAACCTGCCCCCACCTCAAACCTGTGCTGCCCTGACAGTCCCAAGGGAACCCTACAAACTGACATCAGGAACCTGGGCTTGTACCTTGTCTTTCCCAGGGAAAAGGGCCGGTCTTTGTCTCCAGGGGCCTGTGGCCCTGAGTGGCCGGCTGCCTGCAAAATATCCGAACGGACGAGCATATGTCCCAGACCCAACCTGCCCCCACCTCAAACCTGTGCTGCCCTGACAGTCCCAAGGGAACCCTACAAACTGACATCAGGTACCTGGGCTGGACACTTTTCTTTCCCAGGGAAAAGGGCCGGTCGTTCTCTCCAGGGGTTGTGGCCCTGAGGGACCGGCTGCCTGCAAAATATCCGAACAGACGAGGATATGTCCCAGACCCAACCTGCCCCCACCTCAAACCTGTGCTGCCCTGACAGTCCCAAGGGAACCCTACAAACTGACATCAGGAACCTGGGCTTGTACCTGGTCCTTCCCAGGGAAAAGGGCCGGTCTTTGTCTCCAGGGGCTGTGGCCCTGAGTGGCCGGCTGCCTGCAAAATATCCGAACGGACGAGCATATGTCCCAGACCCAACCTGCCCCCACCTCAAACCTGTGCTGCCCTGACAGTCCCAAGGGAACCCTACAAACTGACATCAGGAACCTGGGCTGGACACTTTTCTTTCCCAGGGAAAAGGGCCGGTCTTTGTCTCCAGGGGCTGTGGCCCTGAGTGGCCGGCTGCCTGCAAAATATCCGAACGGACGAGGATATGTCCCAGACCCAACCTGCCCCCACCTCAAACCTGTGCTGCCCTGACAGTCCCAAGGGAACCCTACAAACTGACATCAGGAACCTGGGCTGGACACTTTTCTTTCCCAGGGAAAAGGGCCGGTCTTTGTCTCCAGGGGCTGTGGCCCTGAGTGGCCAGCTGCCTGCAAAATATCCGAACGGACGAGGATATGTCCCAGACCCAACCTGCCCCCACCTCAAACCTGTGCTGCCCTGACAGTCCCAAGGGAACCCTACAAACTGACATCAGGAACCTGGGCTGGACACTTTTCTTTCCCAGGGAAAAGGGCCGGTCTTTGTCTCCAGGGGCCTGTGGCCCTGAGGGACCGGCTGCCTGCAAAATATCCGAACGGACGAGGATATGTCCCAGACCCAACCTGCCCCCACCTCAAACCTGTGCTGCCCTGACAGTCCCAAGGGAACCCTACAAACTGACATCAGGAACCTGGGCTTGTACCTTGTCGTTCCCAGGGAAAAGGGCTGGTCTTTGTCTCCAGCGGCCTGTGGCCCTGAGTGGCCGGCTGCCTGCAAAATATCCGAACGGACGAGGATATGTCCCAGACCCAACCTGCCCCCACCTCAAACCTGTGCTGCCCTGACAGTCCCAAGGGAACCCTACAAACTGACATCAGGAACCTGGGCTGGACACTTTTGTTTCCCAGGGAAAAGGGCCGGTCTTTGTCTCCAGCGGCCTGTGGCCCTGAGTGGCCGGCTGCCTGCAAAATATCCGAACGGACGAGCATATGTCCCAGACCCAACCTGCCCCCACCTCAAACCTGTGCTGCCCTGACAGTCCCAAGGGAACCCTACAAACTGACATCAGGAACCTGGGCTTGTACCTGGTCCTTCCCAGGGAAAAGGGCCGGTCTTTGTCTCCAGGGGCCTGTGGCCCTGAGTGGCCGGCTGCCTGCAAAATATCCGAACGGACGAGCATATGTCCCAGACCCAACCTGCCCCCACCTCAAACCTGTGCTGCCCTGACAGTCCCAAGGGAACCCTACAACTTGACATCAGGAACCTGGGCTGGCCACTTTTCTTTCCCAGGGAAAAGGGCTGGTCGTTGTCTCCAGGGGCTGTGGCCCTGAGTGGCCGGCTGCCTGCAAAATATCCGAACGGACGAGGATATGTCCCAGACCCAACCTGCCCCCACCTCAAACCTGTGCTGCCCTGACAGTCCCAAGGGAACCCTACAAACTGACATCAGGAACCTGGGCTGGACACTTTTCTTTACAAGGGAAAAGGGCCGGTCTTTGTCTCCAGGGGCTGTGGCCCTGAGTGGCCGGCTGCCTGCAAAATATCCGAACGGACGAGGATATGTCCCAGACCCAACCTGCCCCCACCTCAAACCTGTGCTGCCCTGACAGTCCCAAGGGAGCCCTACAAACTGACATCAGGAACCTGGGCTTGCAACTTTTCTTTCCCAGGTAAAAGGGCCGGTCTTTGTCTCCAGGGGCTGTGGCCCTGAGTGGCCGGCTGCCTGCAAAATATCCGAACGGACGAGGATATGTCCCAGACCCAACCTGCCCCCACCTCAAACCTGTGCTGCCCTGACAGTCCCAAGGGAACCCTACAAACTGACATCAGGAACCTGGGCTTGCAACTTGTCTTTCCCATGGAAAAGGGCCGGTCTTTGTCTCCAGGGGCCTGTGGCCCTGAGTGGCCGGCTGCCTGCAAAATATCCAAACGGACGAGGATATGTCCCAGACCCAACCTGCCCCCACCTCAAACCTGTGCTGCCCTGACAGTCCCAAGGGAACCCTACAAACTGACATCAGGAACCTGGGCTGGCCACTTTTCTTTCCCAGGGAAAGGGGCCGGTCTTTGTCTCCAGGGGCCTGTGGCCCTGAGTGGCCGGCTGCCTGCAAAATATCCGAACGGACGAGGATATGTCCCAGACCCAACCTGCCCCCACCTCAAACCTGTGCTGCCCTGACAGTCCCAAGGGAACCCTACAAACTGACATCAGGAACCTGGGCTGGACACTTTTCTTTCCCAGGGAAAAGGGCCGGTCTTTGTCTCCAGGGCCTGTGGCCCTGAGGGACCGGCTGCCTGCAAAATATCCGAACGGACGAGGATATGTCCCAGACCCAACCTGCCCCCACCTCAAACCTGTGCTGCCCTGACAGTCCCAAGGGAACCCTACAAACTGACATCAGGAACCTGGGCTGGACACTTTTCTTTCCCAGGGAAAAGGGCCGGTCTTTGTCTCCAGCGGCCTGTGGCCCTGAGTGGCCGGCTGCCTGCAAAATATCCGAACGGACGAGCATATGTCCCAGACCCAACCTGCCCCCACCTCAAACCTGTGCTGCCCTGACAGTCCCAAGGGAACCCTACAACTTGACATCAGGAACCTGGGCTGGACACTTTTATTTCCCAGGGAAAAGGGCTGGTCGTTGTCTCCAGGGGCTGTGGCCCTGAGGGACCGGCTGCCTGCAAAATATCCAAGCGGACGAGGATATGTCCCCGACCCAACCTGCCCCCACCTCAAACCTGTGCTGCCCTGACAGTCCCAAGGGAACCCTACAAACTGACATCAGGAACCTGGGCTTGCAACTTGTCTTTCCCAGGGAAAAGGGCCGGTCTTTGTCTCCAGGGGCCTGTGGCCCTGAGTGGCCGGCTGCCTGCAAAATATCCGAACGGACGAGGATATGTCCATGACCCAACCTGCCCCCACCTCAAACCTGTGCTGCCCTGACAGTCCCAAGGGAACCCTACAAACTGACATCAGGAACTTGGGCTGGACACTTTTCTTTCCCAGGGAAAAGGGCCGGTCTTTGTCTCCAGGGGCCTGTGGCCTAGAGTGGCCGGCTGCCTGCAAAATATCCGAACGGACGAGGATATGTCCCGGACCCAACCTGCCCCCACCTCAAACCTGTGCTGCCCTGACAGTCCCAAGGGAACCCTACAAACTGACATCAGGAACCTGGGCTTGTACCTGGTCCTTCCCAGGGAAAAGGGCCGGTCTTTGTCTCCAGCGGCCTGTGGCCCTGAGTGGCCGGCTGCCTGCAAAATATCCGAACGGACGAGCATATGTCCCAGACCCAACCTGCCCCCACCTCAAACCTTTGCTGCCCTGACAGTCCCAAGGGAACCCTACAAACTGACATCAGGAACCTGGGCTTGCAACTTGTCTTTCCCAGGGAAAAGGGCCGGTCTTTGTCTCCAGGGGCTGTGGCCCTGAGTGGCCGGCTGCCTGCAAAATATCCGAACGGATGAGGATATGTCCCAGACCCAACCTGCCCCCACCTCAAACCTGTGCTGCCCTGACAGTCCCAAGGGAACCCTACAAACTGACATCAGGAACCTGGGCTGGACACTTTTCTTTCCCAGGGAAAAGGGCCGGTCTTTGTCTCCAGGGCCTGTGGCCCTGAGTGGCCGGCTGCCTGCAAAATATCCGAACGGACGAGCATATGTCCCAGACCCAACCTGCCCCCACCTCAAACCTGTGCTGCCCTGACAGTCCCAAGGGAACCCTACAAACTGACATCAGGAACCTGGGCTGGACACTTTTCTTTCCCAGGGAAAAGGGCCGGTCTTTGTCTCCAGCGGCCTGTGGCCCTGAGTGGCCGGCTGCCTGCAAAATATCCGAACGGACGAGGATATGTCCCAGACCCAACCTGCCCCCACCTCAAACCTGTGCTGCCCTGACAGTCCCAAGGGAACCCTACAAACTGACATCAGGAACCTGGGCTTGCAACTTTTCTTTCCCAGGGAAAAGGGCCGGTCTTTGTCTCCAGGGGCTGTGGCCCTGAGTGGCCGGCTGCCTGCAAAATATCCGAACGGACGAGGATATGTCCCAGACCCAACCTGCCCCCACCTCAAACCTGTGCTGCCCTGACAGTCCCAAGGGAACCCTACAAACTGACATCAGGAACCTGGGCTTGCAACTTGTCTTTCCCAGGGAAAAGGGCCGGTCTTTGTCTCCAGGGGCTGTGGCCCTGAGTGGCCGGCTGCCTGCAAAATATCCGAACGGACGAGGATATGTCCCAAACCCAACCTGCCCCCACCTCAAACCTGTGCTGCCCTGACAGTCCCAAGGGAACCCTAAAAACTGACATCAGGAACCTGGGCTTGCAACTTGTCTTTCCCAGGGAAAAGG
>NW_027099970.1:76110-102558 GCF_031753505.1 Anomalospiza imberbis
AGCTGCCCTGAAAGTCCTAAGGGAACCCTACAAACTGACATCAGGAAGCTGGGCTGGCCACTTTTCTTTCCCAGGGAAAAGGGCCGGTCTTTGTCTCCAGGGGCTGTGGCCCTGAGTGGCGGCTGCCTGCAAAATATCCGAACGGACGAGGATATGTCCCAGACCCAACCTGCCCCCACCTCAAACCTGTGCTGCCCTGAAAGTCCTAAGGGAACCCTACAACTGACATCAGGAAGCTGGGCTGGCCACTTTTCTTTCCCAGGGAAAAGGGCCGGTGTTTGTCTCCAAGGGCTGTGGGCCCTGAGTGGCCGGCTGCCTGCAAAATATCCGAACGGACGAGGATATGTCCCAGACCCAACCTGCCCCCACCTCAAACCTGTGCTGCCCTGAAAGTCCTAAGGGAACCCTACAAACTGACATCAGGAAGCTGGGCTGGCCACTTTTCTTTCCCAGGGGAAAAGGGGCCGGTCTTTGTCTCCAGGGGCTGTTGCCCTGAGTGGCCGGCTGCCTGCAAAATATCCGAACGGACGAGGATATGTCCCAGACCCAACCTGCCCCCACCTCAAACCTGTGCTGCCCTGACAGTCCCAAGGGAACCCTACAAACTGACATCAGGAACCTGGGCTGGCCACTTTTCTTTCCCAGGGAAAAGGGCCGGTGTTTGTCTCCAGGGGCTGTGGCCCTGAGTGGCCGGCTGCCTGCAAAATATCCGAACGGACGAGGATATGTTCCCAGACCCAACCTGCCCCCACCTCAAACCTGTGCTGCCCTGAAAGTCCAAAGGGAACCCTACAAACTGACATCAGGAACCTGGGCTGGCCACTTTCCTTTCCCAGGGAAAAGGGCCGGTCTTTGTCTCCAGGGGCTGTGGCCGGCTGAGTGGCCCTGAGTGGCCGGCTGCCTGCAAAATATCCGAAACGGACGAGGATATGTCCCAGACCCAACTGCCCCCACCTCAAACCTGTGCTGCCCTGAAAGTCCTAAGGGAACCCTACAAACTGACATCAGGAACCTGGGCTGGCCACTTTTCTTTCCCAGGAAAAGGGCCGGTCTTTGTCTCCAGGGGCTGGTGGCCCTGAGTGGGCCGGCTGCCTGCAAAATATCCGAACGGACGAGGATATGTCCCAGACCCAACCTGCCCCCACCTCAAACCTGTGCTGCCCTGAAAGTCCTAAGGGAACCCTACAAACTGACATCAGGAAGCTGGGCTGGCCACTTTTCTTTCCCAGGGAAAAGGGCCGGTCTTTGTCTCCAGGGGCTGTGGCCCTGAGTGGCCGGCTGCCTGCAAAATATCGAACGGACGAGGATATGTCCCAGACCCAACCTGCCCCCACCTCAAACCTGTGCTGCCCTGAAAGTCCTAAGGGAACCCTACAAACTGACATCAGGAACCTGGGCTGGCCACTTTTCTTTCCCAGGGAAAAGGGCCCGTCTTTGTCTCCAGGGGCTGTGGCCGGCTGAGTGGCCCTGAGTGGCCGGCTGCCTGCAAAATATCCGAACGGACGAGGATATGTCCCAGACCCAACCTGCCCCCACCTCAAACCTGTGCTGCCCTGACAGTCCTAAGGGAACCCTACAAACTGACATCAGGAAGCTGGGCTGGCCACTTTTCTTTCCCAGGGAAAAGGGCCGGTCTTTGTCTCCAGGGGCTGTGGCCCTGAGTGGCCGGCTGCCTGCAAAATATCCGAACGGACGAGGATATGTCCCAGACCCAACCTGCCCCCACCTCAACCTGTGCTGCCCTGAAAGTCCTAAGGGAACCCTACAAACTGACATCAGGAAGCTGGGCTGGACACTTTTCTTTCCCAGGAAAAGGGCCGGTCCTTTGTCTCCAGGGGCTGTGGCCCTGAGTGGCCGGCTGCCTGCAAAATATCCGAACGGACGAGGATATGTCCCAGACCCAACCTGCCCCCACCTCAACCTGTGCTGCCCTGAAAGTCCTAAGGGAACCCTACAAACTGACATCAGGAAGCTGGGCTGGCCACTTTTCTTTCCCAGGGAAAAGGGCGGTCTTTGTCTCCAGGGGCTGTGGCCCTGAGTGGCCGGCTGCCTGCAAAATATCCGAACGGACGAGGATATGTCCCAGACCCAACCTGCCCCCACCTCAAACCTGTGCTGCCCTGAAAGTCCTAAGGGAACCCTACAAACTGACATCAGGAAGCTGGGCTGGCCACTTTTCTTTCCCAGGGAAAAAGGCCGGTCTTTGTCTCCAGGGGCTGTGGCCCTGAGTGGCCGGCTGCCTGCAAAATATCCGAACGGACGAGGATATGTCCCAGACCCAACCTGCCCCCACCTCAAACCTGTGCTGCCCTGAAAGTCCTAAGGGAACCCTACAAACTGACATCAGGAAGCTGGGCTGGCCACTTTTCTTTCCCAGGGAAAAGGGCCGGTCTTTGTCTCCAGGGGCTGTGGCCCTGAGTGGCCGGCTGCCTGCAAAATATCCGAACGGACGAGGATATGTCCCAGACCCAACCTGCCCCCACCTCAAACCTGTGCTGCCCTGACAGTCCCAAGGGAACCCTACAAACTGACATCAGGAACCTGGGCTGGCCACTTTCTTTCCCAGGGAAAAGGGCCGGTCTTTGTCTCCAGGGGCTGTGGCCCTGAGTGGCCGGCTGCCTGCAAAATATCCGAACGGACGAGGATATGTCCCAGACCCAACCTGCCCCCACCTCAAACCTCTGCTGCCCTGACAGTCCCAAGGGAACCCTACAAACTGACATCAGGAAGCTGGGCTGGCCACTTTTCTTTCCCAGGGAAAAAGGGACGGTCTTTGTCTCCAGGGGCTGTGGCCCTGAGTGGCCTGAGTGGCCAGCTGCCTGCAAAATATCCGAACGGACGAGGATATGTCCCAGACCCAACCTGCCCCCACCTCAAACCTGTGCTGCCCTGAAAGTCCTAAGGGAACCCTACAAACTGACATCAGGAAGCTGGGCTGGCCACTTTTCTTTCCAGGGAAAAGGGCCGGTCTTTGTCTCCAGGGGCTGTGGCCGGCTGAGTGGCCGGCTGCCTGCAAAATATCCGAACGGACGAGGATATGTCCCAGACCCACCTGCCCCCACCTCAAACCTGTGCTGCCCTGAAAGTCCTAAGGGAACCCTACAAACTGACATCAGGAAGCTGGGCTGGCCACTTTCTTTCCCAGGGAAAAGGGCCGGTCTTTGTCTCCAGGGCTGTGGCCCTGAGTGGCCGGCTGCCTGCAAAATATCCGAACGGACGAGGATATGTCCCAGACCCAACCTGCCCCCACCTCAAACCTGTGCTGTCCTGAAAGTCCTAAGGGAACCCTACAAACTGACATCAGGAAGCTGGGCTGGCCACTTTTCTTTCCCAGGGAAAAGGGCCGGTCTTGTCTCCAGGGGCTGTGGCCCTCAGTGGCCGGCTGCCTGCAAAATATCCGAACGGACGAGGATATGTCCCAGACCCAACCTGCCCCCACCTCAAACCTGTGCTGCCCTGAAAGTCCTAAGGGAACCCTACAAACTGACATCAGGAACCTGGGCTGGCCACTTTTCTTTCCCAGGGGAAAAGGGCCGGTCTTTGTCTCCAGGGGCTGTGGCCCTGAGTGGCCGGCTGCCTGCAAAATATCCGAACGGACGAGGATATGTCCCAGACCCAACCTGCCCCCACCTCAAACCTGTGCTGCCCTGAAAGTCCTAAGGGAACCCTTCAAACTGACATCAGGAAGCTGGGCTGGCCACTTTTCTTTCCCAGGGAAAAGGGCGGTGTTTGTCTCCAGGGGCTGTGGCCCTGAGTGGCCGGCTGCCTGCAAAATATCCGAACGGACCGAGGATATGTCCCAGACCCAACCTGCCCCCACCTCAAACCTGTGCTGCCCTGAAAGTCCTAAGGGAACCCTACAAACTGACATCAGGAAGCTGGGCTGGCCACTTTTCTTTCCCAGGGAAAAGGGCCGGTCTTTGTCTCAGGGGCTGTGGCCCTGAGTGGCCGGCTGCCTGCAAAATATCCGAACGGACGAGGATATGTCCCAGACCCAACCTGCCCCCACCTCAAACCTGTGCTGCCCTGACAGTCCCAAGGGAACCCTACAAACTGACATCAGGAACCTGGGCTGGCCACTTTTCTTTCCCAGGGAAAAGGGCCGGTCTTTGTCTCCAGGGGCTGTGGCCCTGAGTGGCCGGCTGCCTGCAAAATATCCGAACGGACGAGGATATGTCCCAGACCCAACCTGCCCCCACCTCAAACCTGTGCTGCCCTGAAAGTCCAAAGGGAACCCTACAAACTGACATCAGGAACCTGGGCTGGCCACTTTCCTTTCCCATGGAAAAGGGCCGGTCTTTGTCTCCAGGGGCTGTGGCCGGCTGAGTGGCCCTGAGTGGCCGGCTGCCTGCAAAATATCCGAACGGACGAGGATATGTCCCAGACCCAACCTGCCCCCACCTCAAACCTGTGCTGCCCTGAAAGTCCTAAGGGAACCCTACAAACTGACATCAGGAACCTGGGCTGGCCACTTTTCTTCCCAGGGAAAAGGGCCGGTCTTTGTCTCCAGGGGCTGTGGCCCTGAGTGGCCGGCTGCCTGCAAAATATCCGAACGGACGAGGATATGTCCCAGACCAACCTGCCCCCACCTCAAACCTGTGCTGCCCTGAAAGTCCTAAGGAACCCTACAAACTGACATCAGGAAGCTGGGCTGGCCACTTTTCTTTCCCAGGGAAAAGGGCCGGTCTTTGTCTCCAGGGGCTGTGGCCCTGAGTGGCCGGCTGCCTGCAAATATCCGAACGGACGAGGATATGTCCCAGACCCAACCTGCCCCCACCTCAAACCTGTGCTGCCCTGAAAGTCCTAAGGGAACCCTACAAACTGACATCAGGAACCTGGGCTGGCCACTTTTCTTTCCCAGGAAAAGGGCCGTCTTTGTCTCAGGGGCTGTGGCCGGCTGAGTGGCCCTGAGTGGCCGGCTGCCTGCAAATATCCGAACGGACGAGGATATGTCCCAGACCCAACCTGCCCCCACCTCAAACCTGTGCTGCCCTGACAGTCCTAAGGGAACCCTACAAACTGACATCAGGAAGCTGGGCTGGCCACTTTTCTTTCCAGGAAAAGGGCCGGTCTTTGTCTCCAGGGGCTGTGGCCCTGAGTGGCCGGGCTGCCTGCAAAATATCCGAACGGACGAGGATATGTCCCAGACCCAACCTGCCCACACCTCAAACCTGTGCTGCCCTGAAAGTCCTAAGGGAACCCTACAAACCTGACATCAGGAAGCTGGGCTGGACACTTTTCTTTCCCAGGGAAAGGGCCGGTCTTTGTCTCCAGGGGCTGTGGCCCTGAGTGGCCGGCTGCCTGCAAAATATCCGAACGGACGAGGATATGTCCCAGACCCAACCTGCCCCACCTCAAACCTGTGCTGCCCTGAAAAGTCCTAAGGGAACCCTACAAACTGACATCAGGAAGCTGGGCTGGCCACTTTTCTTTCCCAGGGAAAAGGGCCGGTCTTTGTCTCCAGGGGCTGTGGCCCTGAGTGGCCGGCTGCCTGCAAAATATCCGAACGGACGAGGATATGTCCCCAGACCCAACCTGCCCCCACCTCAAACCTGTGCTGCCCTGAAAGTCCTAAGGGAACCTACAAACTGACATCAGGAAGCTGGGCTGGCCACTTTTCTTTCCCAGGGAAAAGGGCCGGTCTTTGTCTCCAGGGGCTGTGGCCCTGAGTGGCCGGCTGCCTGCAAAATATCCGAACGGACGAGGATATGTCCCAGACCCAACCTGCCCCCACCTCAAACCTGTGCTGCCCTGAAAGTCCTAAGGGAACCCTACAAACTGACATCAGGAAGCTGGGCTGGCCACTTTTCTTTCCCAGGGAAAAGGGCCGGTCTTTGTCTCCAAGGGGCTGTGGCCCTGAGTGGCCGGCTGCCTGCAAAATATCCGAACGGACGAGGATATGTCCCAGACCCAACCTGCCCCCACCTCAAACCTGTGCTGCCTGACAGTCCTAAGGGAACCCTACAAACTGACATCAGGAACCTGGGCTGGCCACTTTTCTTTCCAGGGAAAAGGGCCGGTCTTTGTCTCCAGGGGCTGTGGCCCTGAGTGGCCGGCTGCCTGCAAAATATCCGAACGGACGAGGATATGTCCCAGACCCAACCTGCCCCCACCTCAAACCTCTGCTGCCCTGACAGTCCCAAGGGAACCCTACAAACTGACATCAGGAAGCTGGGCTGGCCACTTTTCTTTCCAGGGAAAAGGGCCGGTCTTTGTCTCCAGGGCTGTGGCCCTGAGTGGCCCTGAGTGGCCAGCTGCCTGCAAAATATCCGAACGGACGAGGATATGTCCCAGACCCAACCTGCCCCCACCTCAAACCTGTGCTGCCCTGAAAGTCCTAAGGGAACCCTACAAACTGACATCAGGAAGCTGGGCTGGCCACTTTTCTTTCCCAGGGAAAAGGGCCGGTCTTTGTCTCCAGGGGCTGTGGCCCTGAGTGGCCGGCTGCCTGCAAAATATCCGAACGGACGAGGATATGTCCCAGACCCAACCTGCCCCCACCTCAAACCTGTGCTGCCCTGAAAGTCCTAAGGGAACCCTACAAACTGACATCAGGAACCTGGGCTGGACACTTTTCTTTCCCAGGGAAAAGGGCCGGTCTTTGTCTCCAGGGGCTGTGGCCGGCTGAGTGGCCCTGAGTGGCCGGCTGCCTGCAAAATATCCGAACGGACGAGGATATGTCCCAGACCCAACCTGCCCCCACCTCAAACCTGTGCTGCCCTGACAGTCCCAAGGGGAACCCTACAAACTGACATCAGGAACCTGGGCTGGCCACTTTTCTTTCCCAGGGAAAAGGGCCGGTCTTTGTCTCCAGGGGCTGTGGCCCTGAGTGGCCGGCTGCCTGCAAAATATCCGAACGGACGAGGATATGTCCCAGACCCAACCTGCCCCCACCTCAAACCTGTGCTGCCCTGAAAGTCCCAAGGGAACCCTACAAACTGACATCAGGAAGCTGGGCTGGCCACTTTTCTTTCCCAGGGAAAAGGGCCGGTCTTTGTCTCCAGGGGCTGTGGCCCTGAGTGGCCGGCTGCCTGCAAAATATCCGAACGGACGAGGATATGTCCCAGACCCAACCTGCCCCCACCTCAAACCTGTGCTGCCCTGAAAGTCCTAAGGGAACCCTACAAACTGACATCAGGAAGCTGGGCTGGCCACTTTTCTTTCCCAGGGAA
Organism: Anomalospiza imberbis; assembly: GCF_031753505.1. Taxonomy (NCBI): domain Eukaryota; kingdom Metazoa; phylum Chordata; class Aves; order Passeriformes; family Viduidae; genus Anomalospiza; species Anomalospiza imberbis. The sequence goes on from NW_027099970.1 coordinate 83,283, forward strand.
AAGGGCCGGTCTTTGTCTCCAGGGGCTGTGGCCCTGAGTGGCCGGCTGCCTGCAAAATATCCGAACGGACGAGGATATGTCCCAGACCCAACCTGCCCCCACCTCAAACCTGTGCTGCCCTGAAAGTCCTAAGGGAACCCTACAAACTGACATCAGGAAGCTGGGCTGGCCACTTTTCTTTCCCAGGGAAAAGGGCCGGTCTTTGTCTCCAGGGGCTGTGGCCCTGAGTGGCCGGCTGCCTGCAAAATATCCGAACGGACGAGGATATGTCCCAGACCCAACCTGCCCCCACCTCAAACCTGTGCTGCCCTGAAAGTCCTAAGGGAACCCTACAAACTGACATCAGGAAGCTGGGCTGGACACTTTTCTTTCCCAGGGAAAAGGGCCGGTCTTTGTCTCCAGGGGCTGTGGCCCTGAGTGGCCGGCTGCCTGCAAAATATCCGAACGGACGAGGATATGTCCCAGACCCAACCTGCCCCCACCTCAAACCTGTGCTGCCCTGAAAGTCCTAAGGGAACCCTACAAACTGACATCAGGAAGCTGGGCTGGACACTTTTCTTTCCCAGGGAAAAGGGCCGGTCTTTGTCTCCAGGGGCTGTGGCCCTGAGTGGCCCTGAGTGGCCAGCTGCCTGCAAAATATCCGAACGGACGAGGATATGTCCCAGACCCAACCTGCCCCCACCTCAAACCTGTGCTGCCCTGAAAGTCCTAAGGGAACCCTACAAACTGACATCAGGAAGCTGGGCTGGCCACTTTTCTTTCCCAGGGAAAAGGGCCGGTCTTTGTCTCCAGGGGCTGTGGCCCTGAGTGGCCGGCTGCCTGCAAAATATCCGAACGGACGAGGATATGTCCCAGACCCAACCTGCCCCCACCTCAAACCTGTGCTGCCCTGAAAGTCCTAAGGGAACCCTACAAACTGACATCAGGAAGCTGGGCTGGCCACTTTTCTTTCCCAGGGAAAAGGGCCGGTCTTTGTCTCCAGGGGCTGTGGCCCTGAGTGGCCGGCTGCCTGCAAAATATCCGAACGGACGAGGATATGTCCCAGACCCAACCTGCCCCCACCTCAAACCTGTGCTGCCCTGAAAGTCCTAAGGGAACCCTACAAACTGACATCAGGAACCTGGGCTGGCCACTTTTCTTTCCCAGGGAAAAGGGCCGGTCTTTGTCTCCAGGGGCTGTGGCCCTGAGTGGCCGGCTGCCTGCAAAATATCCGAACGGACGAGGATATGTCCCAGACCCAACCTGCCCCCACCTCAAACCTGTGCTGCCCTGAAAGTCCTAAGGGAACCCTACAAACTGACATCAGGAAGCTGGGCTGGCCACTTTTCTTTCCCAGGGAAAAGGGCCGGTGTTTGTCTCCAGAGCCTGTGGCCCTGAGTGGCCGGCTGCCTGCAAAATATCCGAACGGACGAGGATATGTCCCAGACCCAACCTGCCCCCACCTCAAACCTGTGCTGCCCTGACAGTCCCAAGGGAACCCTACAAACTGACATCAGGAACCTGGGCTGGCCACTTTTCTTTCCCAGGGAAAAGGGCCGGTCTTTGTCTCCAGAGGCTGTGGCCCTGAGTGGCCGGCTGCCTGCAAAATATCCGAACGGACGAGGATATGTCCCAGACCCAACCTGCCCCCACCTCAAACCTGTGCTGCCCTGAAAGTCCAAAGGGAACCCTACAAACTGACATCAGGAACCTGGGCTGGCCACTTTCCTTTCCCAGGGAAAAGGGCCGGTCTTTGTCTCCAGGGGCTGTGGCCGGCTGAGTGGCCCTGAGTGGCCGGCTGCCTGCAAAATATCCGAACGGACGAGGATATGTCCCAGACCCAACCTGCCCCCACCTCAAACCTGTGCTGCCCTGAAAGTCCTAAGGGAACCCTACAAACTGACATCAGGAACCTGGGCTGGCCACTTTTCTTTCCCAGGGAAAAGGGCCGGTCTTTGTCTCCAGGGGCTGTGGCCCTGAGTGGCCGGCTGCCTGCAAAATATCCGAACGGACGAGGATATGTCCCAGACCCAACCTGCCCCCACCTCAAACCTGTGCTGCCCTGAAAGTCCTAAGGGAACCCTACAAACTGACATCAGGAAGCTGGGCTGGCCACTTTTCTTTCCCAGGGAAAAGGGCCGGTCTTTGTCTCCAGGGGCTGTGGCCCTGAGTGGCCGGCTGCCTGCAAAATATCCGAACGGACGAGGATATGTCCCAGACCCAACCTGCCCCCACCTCAAACCTGTGCTGCCCTGACAGTCCTAAGGGAACCCTACAAACTGACATCAGGAACCTGGGCTGGCCACTTTTCTTTCCCAGGGAAAAGGGCCGGTCTTTGTCTCCAGGGGCTGTGGCCCTGAGTGGCCGGCTGCCTGCAAAATATCCGAACGGACGAGGATATGTCCCAGACCCAACCTGCCCCCACCTCAAACCTGTGCTGCCCTGAAAGTCCTAAGGGAACCCTACAAACTGACATCAGGAAGCTGGGCTGGCCACTTTTCTTTCCCAGGGAAAAGGGCCGGTCTTTGTCTCCAGGGCCTGTGGCCCTGAGTGGCCGGCTGCCTGCAAAATATCCGAACGGACGAGGATATGTCCCAGACCCAACCTGCCCCCACCTCAAACCTGTGCTGCCCTGACAGTCCCAAGGGAACCCTACAAACTGACATCAGGAACCTGGGCTGGCCACTTTTCTTTCCCAGGGAAAAGGGCCGGTCTTTGTCTCCAGGGGCTGTGGCCCTGAGTGGCCGGCTGCCTGCAAAATATCCGAACGGACGAGGATATGTCCCAGACCCAACCTGCCCCCACCTCAAACCTGTGCTGCCCTGAAAGTCCTAAGGGAACCCTACAAACTGACATCAGGAAGCTGGGCTGGCCACTTTTCTTTCCCAGGGAAAAGGGCCGGTGTTTGTCTCCAGAGCCTGTGGCCCTGAGTGGCCGGCTGCCTGCAAAATATCCGAACGGACGAGGATATGTCCCAGACCCAACCTGCCCCCACCTCAAACCTGTGCTGCCCTGAAAGTCCTAAGGGAACCCTACAAACTGACATCAGGAAGCTGGGCTGGACACTTTTCTTTCCCAGGGAAAAGGGCCGGTCTTTGTCTCCAGGGGCTGTGGCCCTGAGTGGCCGGCTGCCTGCAAAATATCCGAACGGACGAGGATATGTCCCAGACCCAACCTGCCCCCACCTCAAACCTGTGCTGCCCTGACAGTCCCAAGGGAACCCTACAAACTGACATCAGGAAGCTGGGCTGGCCACTTTTCTTTCCCAGGGAAAAGGGCCGGTCTTTGTCTCCAGGGGCTGTGGCCCTGAGTGGCCCTGAGTGGCCAGCTGCCTGCAAAATATCCGAACGGACGAGGATATGTCCCAGACCCAACCTGCCCCCACCTCAAACCTGTGCTGCCCTGAAAGTCCTAAGGGAACCCTACAAACTGACATCAGGAAGCTGGGCTGGCCACTTTTCTTTCCCAGGGAAAAGGGCCGGTCTTTGTCTCCAGGGGCTGTGGCCCTGAGTGGCCGGCTGCCTGCAAAATATCCAAACGGACGAGGATATGTCCCAGACCCAACCTGCCCCCACCTCAAACCTGTGCTGCCCTGAAAGTCCTAAGGGAACCCTACAAACTGACATCAGGAACCTGGGCTGGCCACTTTTCTTTCCCAGGGAAAAGGGCCGGTCTTTGTCTCCAGGGGCTGTGGCCCTGAGTGGCCGGCTGCCTGCAAAATATCCGAACGGACGAGGATATGTCCCAGACCCAACCTGCCCCCACCTCAAACCTGTGCTGCCCTGAAAGTCCTAAGGGAACCCTACAAACTGACATCAGGAAGCTGGGCTGGCCACTTTTCTTTCCCAGGGAAAAGGGCCGGTGTTTGTCTCCAGAGCCTGTGGCCCTGAGTGGCCGGCTGCCTGCAAAATATCCGAACGGACGAGGATATGTCCCAGACCCAACCTGCCCCCACCTCAAACCTGTGCTGCCCTGACAGTCCCAAGGGAACCCTACAAACTGACATCAGGAAGCTGGGCTGGCCACTTTTCTTTCCCAGGGAAAAGGGCCGGTCTTTGTCTCCAGAGGCTGTGGCCCTGAGTGGCCGGCTGCCTGCAAAATATCCGAACGGACGAGGATATGTCCCAGACCCAACCTGCCCCCACCTCAAACCTGTGCTGCCCTGAAAGTCCCAAGGGAACCCTACAAACTGACATCAGGAACCTGGGCTGGCCACTTTCCTTTCCCAGGGAAAAGGGCCGGTCTTTGTCTCCAGGGGCTGTGGCCGGCTGAGTGGCCCTGAGTGGCCGGCTGCCTGCAAAATATCCGAACGGACGAGGATATGTCCCAGACCCAACCTGCCCCCACCTCAAACCTGTGCTGCCCTGACAGTCCTAAGGGAACCCTACAAACTGACATCAGGAACCTGGGCTGGCCACTTTTCTTTCCCAGGGAAAAGGGCCGGTCTTTGTCTCCAGGGGCTGTGGCCCTGAGTGGCCGGCTGCCTGCAAAATATCCGAACGGACGAGGATATGTCCCAGACCCAACCTGCCCCCACCTCAAACCTGTGCTGCCCTGAAAGTCCTAAGGGAACCCTACAAACTGACATCAGGAAGCTGGGCTGGACACTTTTCTTTCCCAGGGAAAAGGGCCGGTCTTTGTCTCCAGGGGCTGTGGCCCTGAGTGGCCGGCTGCCTGCAAAATATCCGAACGGACGAGGATATGTCCCAGACCCAACCTGCCCCCACCTCAAACCTGTGCTGCCCTGAAAGTCCTAAGGGAACCCTACAAACTGACATCAGGAAGCTGGGCTGGCCACTTTTCTTTCCCAGGGAAAAGGGCCGGTCTTTGTCTCCAGGGGCTGTGGCCCTGAGTGGCCGGCTGCCTGCAAAATATCCGAACGGACGAGGATATGTCCCAGACCCAACCTGCCCCCACCTCAAACCTGTGCTGCCCTGAAAGTCCTAAGGGAACCCTACAAACTGACATCAGGAAGCTGGGCTGGCCACTTTTCTTTCCCAGGGAAAAGGGCCGGTCTTTGTCTCCAAGGGCTGTGGCCCTGAGTGGCCGGCTGCCTGCAAAATATCCGAACGGACGAGGATATGTCCCAGACCCAACCTGCCCCCACCTCAAACCTGTGCTGCCCTGAAAGTCCTAAGGGAACCCTACAAACTGACATCAGGAAGCTGGGCTGGCCACTTTTCTTTCCCAGGGAAAAGGGCCGGTCTTTGTCTCCAGGGGCTGTTGCCCTGAGTGGCCGGCTGCCTGCAAAATATCCGAACGGACGAGGATATGTCCCAGACCCAACCTGCCCCCACCTCAAACCTGTGCTGCCCTGACAGTCCCAAGGGAACCCTACAAACTGACATCAGGAACCTGGGCTGGCCACTTTTCTTTCCCAGGGAAAAGGGCCGGTGTTTGTCTCCAGGGGCTGTGGCCCTGAGTGGCCGGCTGCCTGCAAAATATCCGAACGGACGAGGATATGTCCCAGACCCAACCTGCCCCCACCTCAAACCTGTGCTGCCCTGAAAGTCCAAAGGGAACCCTACAAACTGACATCAGGAACCTGGGCTGGCCACTTTCCTTTCCCAGGGAAAAGGGCCGGTCTTTGTCTCCAGGGGCTGTGGCCGGCTGAGTGGCCCTGAGTGGCCGGCTGCCTGCAAAATATCCGAACGGACGAGGATATGTCCCAGACCCAACCTGCCCCCACCTCAAACCTGTGCTGCCCTGAAAGTCCTAAGGGAACCCTACAAACTGACATCAGGAACCTGGGCTGGCCACTTTTCTTTCCCAGGGAAAAGGGCCGGTCTTTGTCTCCAGGGGCTGTGGCCCTGAGTGGCCGGCTGCCTGCAAAATATCCGAACGGACGAGGATATGTCCCAGACCCAACCTGCCCCCACCTCAAACCTGTGCTGCCCTGAAAGTCCTAAGGGAACCCTACAAACTGACATCAGGAAGCTGGGCTGGCCACTTTTCTTTCCCAGGGAAAAGGGCCGGTCTTTGTCTCCAGGGGCTGTGGCCCTGAGTGGCCGGCTGCCTGCAAAATATCCGAACGGACGAGGATATGTCCCAGACCCAACCTGCCCCCACCTCAAACCTGTGCTGCCCTGAAAGTCCTAAGGGAACCCTACAAACTGACATCAGGAACCTGGGCTGGCCACTTTTCTTTCCCAGGGAAAAGGGCCCGTCTTTGTCTCCAGGGGCTGTGGCCGGCTGAGTGGCCCTGAGTGGCCGGCTGCCTGCAAAATATCCGAACGGACGAGGATATGTCCCAGACCCAACCTGCCCCCACCTCAAACCTGTGCTGCCCTGACAGTCCTAAGGGAACCCTACAAACTGACATCAGGAAGCTGGGCTGGCCACTTTTCTTTCCCAGGGAAAAGGGCCGGTCTTTGTCTCCAGGGGCTGTGGCCCTGAGTGGCCGGCTGCCTGCAAAATATCCGAACGGACGAGGATATGTCCCAGACCCAACCTGCCCCCACCTCAAACCTGTGCTGCCCTGAAAGTCCTAAGGGAACCCTACAAACTGACATCAGGAAGCTGGGCTGGACACTTTTCTTTCCCAGGGAAAAGGGCCGGTCTTTGTCTCCAGGGGCTGTGGCCCTGAGTGGCCGGCTGCCTGCAAAATATCCGAACGGACGAGGATATGTCCCAGACCCAACCTGCCCCCACCTCAAACCTGTGCTGCCCTGAAAGTCCTAAGGGAACCCTACAAACTGACATCAGGAAGCTGGGCTGGCCACTTTTCTTTCCCAGGGAAAAGGGCCGGTCTTTGTCTCCAGGGGCTGTGGCCCTGAGTGGCCGGCTGCCTGCAAAATATCCGAACGGACGAGGATATGTCCCAGACCCAACCTGCCCCCACCTCAAACCTGTGCTGCCCTGAAAGTCCTAAGGGAACCCTACAAACTGACATCAGGAAGCTGGGCTGGCCACTTTTCTTTCCCAGGGAAAAGGGCCGGTCTTTGTCTCCAGGGGCTGTGGCCCTGAGTGGCCGGCTGCCTGCAAAATATCCGAACGGACGAGGATATGTCCCAGACCCAACCTGCCCCCACCTCAAACCTGTGCTGCCCTGAAAGTCCTAAGGGAACCCTACAAACTGACATCAGGAAGCTGGGCTGGCCACTTTTCTTTCCCAGGGAAAAGGGCCGGTCTTTGTCTCCAGGGGCTGTGGCCCTGAGTGGCCGGCTGCCTGCAAAATATCCGAACGGACGAGGATATGTCCCAGACCCAACCTGCCCCCACCTCAAACCTGTGCTGCCCTGACAGTCCCAAGGGAACCCTACAAACTGACATCAGGAACCTGGGCTGGCCACTTTTCTTTCCCAGGGAAAAGGGCCGGTCTTTGTCTCCAGGGGCTGTGGCCCTGAGTGGCCGGCTGCCTGCAAAATATCCGAACGGACGAGGATATGTCCCAGACCCAACCTGCCCCCACCTCAAACCTGTGCTGCCCTGACAGTCCCAAGGGAACCCTACAAACTGACATCAGGAAGCTGGGCTGGCCACTTTTCTTTCCCAGGGAAAAGGGCCGGTCTTTGTCTCCAGGGGCTGTGGCCCTGAGTGGCCCTGAGTGGCCAGCTGCCTGCAAAATATCCGAACGGACGAGGATATGTCCCAGACCCAACCTGCCCCCACCTCAAACCTGTGCTGCCCTGAAAGTCCTAAGGGAACCCTACAAACTGACATCAGGAAGCTGGGCTGGCCACTTTTCTTTCCCAGGGAAAAGGGCCGGTCTTTGTCTCCAGGGGCTGTGGCCGGCTGAGTGGCCGGCTGCCTGCAAAATATCCGAACGGACGAGGATATGTCCCAGACCCAACCTGCCCCCACCTCAAACCTGTGCTGCCCTGAAAGTCCTAAGGGAACCCTACAAACTGACATCAGGAAGCTGGGCTGGCCACTTTTCTTTCCCAGGGAAAAGGGCCGGTCTTTGTCTCCAGGGGCTGTGGCCCTGAGTGGCCGGCTGCCTGCAAAATATCCGAACGGACGAGGATATGTCCCAGACCCAACCTGCCCCCACCTCAAACCTGTGCTGCCCTGAAAGTCCTAAGGGAACCCTACAAACTGACATCAGGAAGCTGGGCTGGCCACTTTTCTTTCCCAGGGAAAAGGGCCGGTCTTTGTCTCCAGGGGCTGTGGCCCTCAGTGGCCGGCTGCCTGCAAAATATCCGAACGGACGAGGATATGTCCCAGACCCAACCTGCCCCCACCTCAAACCTGTGCTGCCCTGAAAGTCCTAAGGGAACCCTACAAACTGACATCAGGAACCTGGGCTGGCCACTTTTCTTTCCCAGGGAAAAGGGCCGGTCTTTGTCTCCAGGGGCTGTGGCCCTGAGTGGCCGGCTGCCTGCAAAATATCCGAACGGACGAGGATATGTCCCAGACCCAACCTGCCCCCACCTCAAACCTGTGCTGCCCTGAAAGTCCTAAGGGAACCCTACAAACTGACATCAGGAAGCTGGGCTGGCCACTTTTCTTTCCCAGGGAAAAGGGCCGGTGTTTGTCTCCAGGGGCTGTGGCCCTGAGTGGCCGGCTGCCTGCAAAATATCCGAACGGACGAGGATATGTCCCAGACCCAACCTGCCCCCACCTCAAACCTGTGCTGCCCTGAAAGTCCTAAGGGAACCCTACAAACTGACATCAGGAAGCTGGGCTGGCCACTTTTCTTTCCCAGGGAAAAGGGCCGGTCTTTGTCTCCAGGGGCTGTGGCCCTGAGTGGCCGGCTGCCTGCAAAATATCCGAACGGACGAGGATATGTCCCAGACCCAACCTGCCCCCACCTCAAACCTGTGCTGCCCTGACAGTCCCAAGGGAACCCTACAAACTGACATCAGGAACCTGGGCTGGCCACTTTTCTTTCCCAGGGAAAAGGGCCGGTCTTTGTCTCCAGGGGCTGTGGCCCTGAGTGGCCGGCTGCCTGCAAAATATCCGAACGGACGAGGATATGTCCCAGACCCAACCTGCCCCCACCTCAAACCTGTGCTGCCCTGAAAGTCCAAAGGGAACCCTACAAACTGACATCAGGAACCTGGGCTGGCCACTTTCCTTTCCCAGGGAAAAGGGCCGGTCTTTGTCTCCAGGGGCTGTGGCCGGCTGAGTGGCCCTGAGTGGCCGGCTGCCTGCAAAATATCCGAACGGACGAGGATATGTCCCAGACCCAACCTGCCCCCACCTCAAACCTGTGCTGCCCTGAAAGTCCTAAGGGAACCCTACAAACTGACATCAGGAACCTGGGCTGGCCACTTTTCTTTCCCAGGGAAAAGGGCTGGTCTTTGTCTCCAGGGGCTGTGGCCCTGAGTGGCCGGCTGCCTGCAAAATATCCGAACGGACGAGGATATGTCCCAGACCCAACCTGCCCCCACCTCAAACCTGTGCTGCCCTGAAAGTCCTAAGGGAACCCTACAAACTGACATCAGGAAGCTGGGCTGGCCACTTTTCTTTCCCAGGGAAAAGGGCCGGTCTTTGTCTCCAGGGGCTGTGGCCCTGAGTGGCCGGCTGCCTGCAAAATATCCGAACGGACGAGGATATGTCCCAGACCCAACCTGCCCCCACCTCAAACCTGTGCTGCCCTGAAAGTCCTAAGGGAACCCTACAAACTGACATCAGGAACCTGGGCTGGCCACTTTTCTTTCCCAGGGAAAAGGGCCCGTCTTTGTCTCCAGGGGCTGTGGCCGGCTGAGTGGCCCTGAGTGGCCGGCTGCCTGCAAAATATCCGAACGGACGAGGATATGTCCCAGACCCAACCTGCCCCCACCTCAAACCTGTGCTGCCCTGACAGTCCTAAGGGAACCCTACAAACTGACATCAGGAAGCTGGGCTGGCCACTTTTCTTTCCCAGGGAAAAGGGCCGGTCTTTGTCTCCAGGGGCTGTGGCCCTGAGTGGCCGGCTGCCTGCAAAATATCCGAACGGACGAGGATATGTCCCAGACCCAACCTGCCCCCACCTCAAACCTGTGCTGCCCTGAAAGTCCTAAGGGAACCCTACAAACTGACATCAGGAAGCTGGGCTGGCCACTTTTCTTTCCCAGGGAAAAGGGCCGGTCTTTGTCTCCAGGGGCTGTGGCCCTGAGTGGCCGGCTGCCTGCAAAATATCCGAACGGACGAGGATATGTCCCAGACCCAACCTGCCCCCACCTCAAACCTGTGCTGCCCTGAAAGTCCTAAGGGAACCCTACAAACTGACATCAGGAAGCTGGGCTGGCCACTTTTCTTTCCCAGGGAAAAGGGCCGGTCTTTGTCTCCAGGGGCTGTGGCCCTGAGTGGCCGGCTGCCTGCAAAATATCCGAACGGACGAGGATATGTCCCAGACCCAACCTGCCCCCACCTCAAACCTGTGCTGCCCTGAAAGTCCTAAGGGAACCCTACAAACTGACATCAGGAACCTGGGCTGGCCACTTTTCTTTCCCAGGGAAAAGGGCCGGTCTTTGTCTCCAGGGGCTGTGGCCCTGAGTGGCCGGCTGCCTGCAAAATATCCGAACGGACGAGGATATGTCCCAGACCCAACCTGCCCCCACCTCAAACCTGTGCTGCCCTGAAAGTCCTAAGGGAACCCTACAAACTGACATCAGGAAGCTGGGCTGGCCACTTTTCTTTCCCAGGGAAAAGGGCCGGTCTTTGTCTCCAGGGGCTGTGGCCCTGAGTGGCCGGCTGCCTGCAAAATATCCGAACGGACGAGGATATGTCCCAGACCCAACCTGCCCCCACCTCAAACCTGTGCTGCCCTGACAGTCCCAAGGGAACCCTACAAACTGACATCAGGAACCTGGGCTGGCCACTTTTCTTTCCCAGGGAAAAAGGGCCGGTCTTTGTCTCCAGGGGCTGTGGCCCTGAGTGGCCGGCTGCCTGCAAAATATCCGAACGGACGAGGATATGTCCCAGACCCAACCTGCCCCCACCTCAAACCTCTGCTGCCCTGAAAGTCCTAAGGGAACCCTACAAACTGACATCAGGAAGCTGGGCTGGACACTTTTCTTTCCCAGGGAAAAGGGCCGGTCTTTGTCTCCAGGGGCTGTGGCCCTCAGTGGCCGGCTGCCTGCAAAATATCCGAACGGACGAGGATATGTCCCAGACCCAACCTGCCCCCACCTCAAACCTGTGCTGCCCTGAAAGTCCTAAGGGAACCCTACAAACTGACATCAGGAAGCTGGGCTGGCCACTTTTCTTTCCCAGGGAAAAGGGCCCGTCTTTGTCTCCAGGGGCTGTGGCCGGCTGAGTGGCCCTGAGTGGCCGGCTGCCTGCAAAATATCCGAACGGACGAGGATATGTCCCAGACCCAACCTGCCCCCACCTCAAACCTGTGCTGCCCTGAAAGTCCTAAAGGAACCCTACAAACTGACATCAGGAAGCCTGGGCTGGACCACTTTTCTTTCCCAGGGAAAAGGGCCGGTCTTTGTCTCCAGGGGCTGTGGCCCTGAGTGGCCGGCTTGCCTGCAAAATATCCGAACGGACGAGGATATGTCCCAGACCCAACCTGCCCCCACCTCAAACCTGTGCTGCCCTGAAAGTCCTAAGGGAACCCTACAAACTGACATCAGGAACCTGGGCTGGACACTTTTCTTTCCCAGGGAAAAGGGCCGGTCTTTGTCTCCAGGGGCTGTGGCCCTGAGTGGCCGGCTGCCTGCAAAATATCCGAACGGACGAGGATATGTCCCAGACCCAACCTGCCCCCACCTCAAACCTGTGCTGCCCTGAAAGTCCTAAGGGAACCCTACAAACTGACATCAGGAAGCTGGGCTGGCCACTTTTCTTTCCCAGGGAAAAGGGCCGGTCTTTGTCTCCAGGGGCTGTGGCCCTGAGTGGCCGGCTGCCTGCCAAAATATCCGAACGGACGAGGATATGTCCCAGACCCAACCTGCCCCCACCTCAAACCTGTGCTGCCCTGAAAGTCCTAAGGGAACCCTACAAACTGACATCAGGAAGCTGGGGCTGGCCACTTTTCTTTCCAGGGAAAAGGGCCGGTGTTTGTCTCCAGGGCCTGTGGCCCTGGAGTGGCCGGCTGCCTGCAAAATATCCGAACGGACGAGGATATGTCCCAGACCCAACCTGCCCCCACCTCAAACCTGTGCTGCCCTGACAGTCCCAAGGGAACCCTACAAACTGACATCAGGAAGCTGGGCTGGCCACTTTTCTTTCCCAGGGAAAAGGGCCGGTCTTTGTCTCCAGGGGCTGTGGCCCTGAGTGGCCGGCTGCCTGCAAAATATCCGAACGGACGAGGATATGTCCCAGACCCAACCTGCCCCCACCTCAAACCTGTGCTGCCCTGAAAGACCTAAGGGAACCCTACAAACTGACATCAGGAACCTGGGCTGGCCACTTTTCTTTCCCAGGGAAAAGGGCCGGTCTTTGTCTCCAGGGGCTGTGGCCCTGAGTGGCCGGCTGCCTGCAAAATATCCGAACGGACGAGGATATGTCCCCAGACCCAACCTGCCCCCACCTCAAACCTGTGCTGCCTGACAGTCCCAAGGGAACCCTACAAACTGACATCAGGAACCTGGGCTGGCCACTTTTCTTTCCCAGGGAAAAGGGCCGGTCTTTGTCTCCAGGGGCTGTGGCCTGAGTGGCCGGCTGCCTGCAAAATATCCGAACGGACGAGGATATGTCCCAGACCCAACCTGCCCCCACCTCAAACCTGTGCTGCCCTGACAGTCCCAAGGGAACCCTACAAACTGACATCAGGAAGCTGGGCTGGCCACTATTCTTTCCAGGGAAAAGGGCCGGTCTTTGTCTCCAGGGGCTGTGGCCCTGAGTGGCCCTGAGTGGCCAGCTGCCTGCAAAATATCCGAACGGACGAGGATATGTCCCAGACCCAACCTGCCCCCACCTCAAACCTGTGCTGCCCTGAAAGTCCTAAGGGAACCCTACAAACTGACATCAGGAACCTGGGCTGGCCACTTTTCTTTCCCAGGGAAAAGGGCCGGGTCTTTGTCTCCAGGGGCTGTGGCCGGCTGAGTGGCCGGCTGCCTGCAAAATATCCGAACGGACGAGGATATGTCCCAGACCCAACCTGCCCCCACCTCAAACCTGTGCTGCCCTGAAAGTCCTAAGGGAACCCTACAAACTGACATCAGGAAGCTGGGCTGGCCACTTTTCTTTCCCAGGGAAAAGGGCCGGTCTTTGTCTCCAGGGGCTGTGGCCCTGAGTGGCCGGCTGCCTGCAAAATATCCGAACGGACGAGGATATGTCCCAGACCCAACCTGCCCCCCACCTCAAACCTGTGCTGCCCCTGAAAGTCCTAAGGGAACCCTACAAACTGACATCAGGAAGCTGGGCTGGCCACTTTTCTTTCCCAGGGAAAAGGGCCGGTCTTTGTCTCCAGGGGCTGTGGCCCTGAGTGGCCGGCTGCCTGCAAAATATCCGAACGGACGAGGATATGTCCCAGACCCAACCTGCCCCCACCTCAAACCTGTGCTGCCCTGAAAGTCCTAAGGGAACCCTACAAACTGACATCAGGAACCTGGGCTGGCCACTTTTCTTTCCCAGGGAAAAGGGCCGGTCTTTGTCTCCAGGGCCTGTGGCCCTGAGTGGCCGGCTGCCTGCAAAATATCCGAACGGACGAGGATATGTCCCAGACCCAACCTGCCCCCACCTCAAACCTGTGCTGCCCTGAAAGTCCTAAAGGAACCCTACAAACTGACATCAGGAAGCTGGGCTGGCCACTTTTCTTTCCCAGGGAAAAGGGCCGGTCTTTGTCTCCAGGGGCTGTGGCCCTGAGTGGCCGGCTGCCTGCAAAATATCCGAACGGACGAGGATATGTCCCAGACCCAACCTGCCCCCACCTCAAACCTGTGCTGCCCTGAAAGTCCTAAGGGAACCCTACAAACTGACATCAGGAAGCTGGGCTGGCCACTTTTCTTTCCCAGGGAAAAGGGCCGGTCTTTTTCTCCAGGGGCTGTGGCCCTGAGTGGCCGGCTGCCTGCAAAATATCCGAACGGACGAGGATATGTCCCAGACCCAACCTGCCCCCACCTCAAACCTGTGCTGCCCTGAAAGTCCTAAGGGAACCCTACAAACTGACATCAGGAACCGGGGCTGGCCACTTTTCTTTCCCAGGGAAAAGGGCCGGTCTTTGTCTCCAGGGGCTGTGGCCCTGAGTGGCCGGCTGCCTGCAAAATATCCGAACGGACGAGGATATGTCCCAGACCCAACCTGCCCCCACCTCAAACCTGTGCTGCCCTGAAAGTCCTAAGGGAACCCTACAAACTGACATCAGGAACCTGGGCTGGCCACTTTCCTTTCCCAGGGAAAAGGGCCGGTCTTTGTCTCCAGGGGCTGTGGCCGGCTGAGTGGCCCTGAGTGGCCGGCTGCCTGCAAAATATCCGAACGGACGAGGATATGTCCCAGACCCAACCTGCCCCCACCTCAAACCTGTGCTGCCCTGAAAGTCCTAAGGGAACCCTACAAACTGACATCAGGAAGCTGGGCTGGCCACTTTTCTTTCCCAGGGAAAAGGGCCTGTCTTTGTCTCCAGGGGCTGTGGCCCTGAGTGGCCGGCTGCCTGCAAAATATCCGAACGGACGAGGATATGTCCCAGACCCAACCTGCCCCCACCTCAAACCTGTGCTGCCCTGAAAGTCCTAAGGGAACCCTACAAACTGACATCAGGAAGCTGGGCTGGCCACTTTTCTTTCCCAGGGAAAAGGGCCGGTCTTTGTCTCCAGGGGCTGTGGCCGGCTGAGTGGCCCTGAGTGGCCGGCTGCCTGCAAAATATCCGAACGGACGAGGATATGTCCCAGACCCAACCTGCCCCCACCTCAAACCTGTGCTGCCCTGACAGTCCCAAGGGAACCCTACAAACTGACATCAGGAACCTGGGCTGGCCACTTTTCTTTCCCAGGGAAAAGGGCCGGTCTTTGTCTCCAGGGGCTGTGGCCCTGAGTGGCCGGCTGCCTGCAAAATATCCAAACGGACGAGGATATGTCCCAGACCCAACCTGCCCCCACCTCAAACCTGTGCTGCCCTGAAAGTCCCAAGGGAACCATACAAACTGACATCAGGAAGCTGGGCTGGCCACTTTTCTTTCCCAGGGGAAAAGGGCCGGTCTTTGTCTCCAGGGGCTGTGGCCCTGAGTGGCCGGCTGCCTGCAAAATATCCGAACGGACGAGGATATGTCCCAGACCCAACCTGCCCCCACCTCAAACCTGTGCTGCCCTGAAAGTCCTAAGGGAACCCTACAAACTGACATCAGGAACCTGGGCTGGCCACTTTTCTTTCCCAGGGAAAAGGGCCGGTCTTTGTCTCCAGGGGCTGTGGCCCTGAGTGGCCGGCTGCCTGCAAAATATCCGAACGACGAGGATATGTCCCAGACCCAACCTGCCCCCACCTCAAACCTGTGCTGCCCTGAAAGTCCTAAGGGAACCCTACAAAACTGACATCAGGAACCTGGGCTGGCCACTTTTCTTTCCCAGGGAAAAGGGCGGTCTTTGTCTCCAGGGGCTGTGGCCCTGAGTGGCCGGCTGCCTGCAAAATATCCGAACGGACGAGGATATGTCCCAGACCCAACCTGCCCCCACCTCAAACCTGTGCTGCCCTGACAGTCCCAAGGGAACCCTACAAACTGACATCAGGAACCTGGGCTGGCCACTTTTCTTTCCCAGGGAAAAGGGCCGGTCTTTGTCTCCAGGGGCTGTGGCCCTGAGTGGCCGGCTGCCTGCAAAATATCCGAACGGACGAGGATATGTCCCAGACCCAACCTGCCCCCACCTCAAACCTGTGCTGCCCTGAAAGTCCTAAGGGAACCCTACAAACTGACATCAGGAACCTGGGCTGGCCACTTTTCTTTCCCAGGGAAAAGGGCCGGTCTTTGTCTCAGGGGCTGTGGCCTGAGTGGCCGGCTGCCTGCAAAATATCCGAACGGACGAGGATATGTCCCAGACCCAACCTGCCCCCACCTCAAACCTGTGCTGCCCTGAAAGTCCTAAGGGAACCCTACAAACTGACATCAGGAACCTGGGCTGGCCACTTTTCTTTCCCAGGGAAAAGGGCCGGTCTTTGTCTCCAGGGGCTGTGGCCCTGAGTGGGCCGGCTGCCTGCAAAATATCCGAACGGACGAGGATATGTCCCAGACCCAACCTGCCCCCACCTCAAACCTGTGCTGCCCTGACAGTCCCAAGGGAACCCTACAAACTGACATCAGGAACCTGGGCTGGCCACTTTTCTTTCCCAGGGAAAAGGGCCGGTCTTTGTCTCCAGGGGCTGTGGCCCTGAGTGGCCGGCTTGCCTGCAAAATATCCGAACGGACGAGGATATGTCCCAGACCCAACCTGCCCCCACCTCAAACCTGTGCTGCCCTGAAAGTCCTAAGGGAACCCTACAAACTGACATCAGGAACCTGGGCTGGCCACTTTTCTTTCCCAGGGAAAAGGGCCGGTCTTTGTCTCCAGGGGCTGTGGGCCGGCTGAGTGGCCGTCTGCCTGCAAAATATCCGAACGGACGAGGATATGTCCCAGACCCAACCTGCCCCCACCTCAAACCTGTGCTGCCCTGAAGTCCTAAGGGAACCCTACAAACTGACATCAGGAAGCTGGGCTGGCCACTTTCTTTCCCAGGGAAAAGGGCCGGTCTTTGTCTCCAGGGGCTGTGGCCCTGAGTGGCCGGCTGCCTGCAAAATATCCGAACGGACGAGGATATGTCCCAGACCCAACCTGCCCCCACCTCAAACCTGTGCTGCCCTGAAGTCCTAAGGGAACCCTACAAACTGACATCAGGAAGCTGGGCTGGCCACTTTTCTTTCCCAGGGAAAAGGGCCGGTCTTTGTCTCCAGGGGCCTGTGGCCCTCAGTGGCCGGCTGCCTGCAAAATATCCGAACGGACCGAGGATATGTCCCCAGACCCAACCTGCCCCCACCCTCAAACCTGTGCTGCCCTGAAAGTCCTAAGGGAACCCTACAAACTGACATCAGGAAGCTGGGCTGGCCACTTTTCTTTCCCCAGGGAAAAGGGCCGGTCTTTGTCTCCAGGGGCTGTGGCCCTGAGTGGCCGGCTGCCTGCAAAATATCCGAACGGACGAGGATAGTCCCAGACCCAACCTGCCCCCACCTCAAACCTGTGCTGCCCTGAAAGTCCTAAGGGAACCCTACAAACTGACATCAGGAAGCTGGGCTGGCCACTTTTCTTTCCCAGGGGAAAAGGGCCGGTCTTTGTCTCCAGGGGCTGTGGCCCTGAGTGGCCGGCTGCCTGCAAAATATCCGAACGGACGAGGATAAGTCCCAGACCCAACCTGCCCCCACCTCAAACCTGTGCTGCCCTGAAAGTCCTAAGGGAACCCTACAAACTGACATCAGGAAGCTGGGCTGGCCACTTTTCTTTCCCAGGGAAAAGGGCCGGTCTTTGTCTCCAGGGGCTGTGGCCCTGAGTGGCCGGCTGCCTGCAAAATATCCGAACGGACGAGGATATGTCCCAGACCCAAACCTGCCCCCACCTCAAACCTGTGCTGCCCTGAAAGTCCTAAGGGAACCCTACAAACTGACATCAGGAAGCTGGGCTGGCCACTTTTCTTTCCCAGGGAAAAGGGCCGGTGTTTGTCTCCAGGGGCTGTGGCCCTGAGTGGCCGGCTGCCTGCAAAATATCCGAACGGACGAGGATATGTCCCAGACCCAACCTGCCCCCACCTCAAACCTGTGCTGCCCTGAAAGTCCTAAGGGAACCCTACAAACTGACATCAGGAAGCTGGGCTGGCCACTTTTCTTTCCAGGGAAAAGGGCCGGTCTTTGTCTCCAGGGGCTGTGGCCCTGAGTGGCCGGCTGCCTGCAAAATATCCGAACGGACTGAGGATATGTCCCAGACCCCAACCTGCCCCCACCTCAAACCTGTGCTGCCCTGACAGTCCCAAGGGAACCCTACAAACTGACATCAGAACCTGGGCTGGCCACTTTTCTTTCCCAGGGAAAAGGGCCGTCTTTGTCTCCAGGGGCGTGCCCTGAGTGGCCGGCTGCCTGCAAAATATCCGAACGGACGAGGATATGTCCCAGACCCAACCTGCCCCCACCCTCAAACCTGTGCTGCCCTGAAAGTCCAAAGGGAACCCTACAAACTGACATCAGGAACCTGGGCTGGCCACTTTCCTTTCCCAGGGAAAAGGGCCGGTCTTTGTCTCCAGGGGCTGTGGCCGGCTGAGTGGCCCTGAGTGGCCGGCTGCCTGCAAAATATCCGAACGGACGAGGATATGTCCCAGACCCAACCTGCCCCCACCTCAAACCTGTGCTGCCCTGAAAGTCCTAAGGGAACCCTACAAACTGACATCAGGGAACCTGGGCTGGCCACTTTTCTTTCCCAGGGAAAAGGGCCGGTCTTTGTCTCCAGGGGCTGTGGCCCTGAGTGGCCGGCTGCCTGCAAAATATCCAAACGGACGAGGATATGTCCCAGACCCAACCTGCCCCCACCTCAAACCTGTGCTGCCCTGAAAGTCCTAAGGGAACCCTACAAACTGACATCAGGAAGCTGGGCTGGCCACTTTTCTTTCCCAGGGGAAAAGGGCCGGTCTTTGTCTCCAGGGGCTGTGGCCCTGAGTGGCCGGCTGCCTGCAAAATATCCGAACGGACGAGGATATGTCCCAGACCCAACCTGCCCCCACCCTCAAACCTGTGCTGCCCTGAAAGTCCTAAGGGAACCCTACAAACTGACATCAGGAACCTGGGCTGGCCACTTTTCTTTCCCAGGGAAAAGGGCCCGTCTTTGTCTCCAGGGGCTGTGGCCGGCTGAGTGGCCCTGAGTGGCCGGCCTGCCTGCAAAATATCCGAACGGACGAGGATATGTCCAGACCCAACCTGCCCCCACCTCAAACCTGTGCTGCCCTGACAGTCTAAGGGAACCCTACAAACTGACATCAGGAAGCTGGGCTGGCCACTTTTCTTTCCCAGGGAAAAGGGCCGGTCTTTGTCTCCAGGGGCTGTGGCCCTGAGTGGCCGGCTGCCTGCAAAATATCCGAACGGACGAGGATATGTCCCAGACCCAACCTGCCCCCACCTCAAACCTGTGCTGCCCTGAAAGTCCCTAAGGGAACCCTACAAACTGACATCAGGAAGCTGGGCTGGCCACTTTTCTTTCCCAGGGAAAAGGGCCGGTCTTTGTCTCCAGGGGCTGTGGCCCTGAGTGGCCGGCTGCCTGCAAAATATCCGAACGGACGAGGATATGTCCCAGACCCAACCTGCCCCCACCTCAAACCTGTGCTGCCCTGAAAGTCCTAAGGGAACCCTACAAACTGACATCAGGAAGCTGGGCTGGCCACTTTTCCTTTCCCAGGGAAAAGGGCCGGTCTTTGTCTCCAGGGGCTGTGGGCCTGAGTGGCCGGCTGCCTGCAAAATATCCGAACGGACGAGGATATGTCCCAG
>NW_027099971.1:0-55170 GCF_031753505.1 Anomalospiza imberbis
AGTCGGAAGGCTTCACAACACAAGCCCGCTTCTTTGCGGCTTCGTTCTTCGCCTCTTCCAAGCAACCGCGATCTCTGCTTCTCGGAGGCGAAGAAGCGGCTAATTCGCGCACAGCTCAGTAAAGCGGCAGCAAAGCGCTCCGGAGCGCCGCTTCAAGCCGAAAGACGCCGGGAAGCGGCACTTTCCTCCGGATAGCTCCGGAGCCGCGCTTCTGCTTCTCTAGTCATCTCTAGCTTAGCGAAAAGCTTTCCCACTCCAGTTGGCAAGGGGAGAGCGTACCTGCACTGCACACTAACCGCGGTTTGCAAAGAAAGAGGATTTGCTGCACATTCCAAGGACACGGCTCTTTCCGAGGCAATCTGCAACCTGCTGTCAGATGGAAGTGCTCTCTGCCCTCTCCTGCCAAGCTCTAGGTACTAGCGGGCACTTTCCAGCCTGGGCGAGGCAAACAACCTCCAGAGATGTCACAGAGCATAAGTGGAGCACAGATGCTCAAAAGCAGCAAAGCTGAAGAGCCTGGCTCAGCTTCACTAGTGTGCAATTGACTGACTGCGAAAAACAAAGCAGCAGAGCACCGGGCTTCTGGGCGCTGTGAAGGCAATTGCCAAAACCAGGCAGCTGCTCCTTCCCAAGCACAGGCAGCTGCCTATGTTCTTGCTTGTCGACAAACTCACCGCTGCCCTTCTTTTCAGCAGCTGCCACAGTCTTCGGTGCATCTCGGAGCCTCTGGCGACGAGCAAGACTTGCCAAGGTGGGACGCATCAGGACCAAGTCAAAACCCAGGCAAGTTGTCCTGGAACGCTTTCCATTCGCTTGCCGAGAGTGAATTCAAGAGGCAGGAGAGCGGCAGCCACTGTCCTCCGGCAGTCTGAAGGCTTGGCACACAAGCCCGCTTCTTTGCGGCTTCGTTCTTCGCCTCTTCCAAGCAACCGCGATCTCTGCTTCTCGGAGGCGAAGAAGCGGCTAATTCGCGCACAGCTCAGTAAAGCGGCAGCGGAGCGCTCCGGAGCGCCGCTTCAAGCCGAAAGACCCCGGGAAACGGCACTTTCCTCCGGATAGCTCCGGAGCCGCGCTTCTGCTTCTCTAGTCATCTCTAGCTTAGCGAAAACCTTTCCCACTCCATTTGGCAAGGGAGAGTGTACCTGCACTGCACACTAACCGCGGTTTGCAAAGAAAGAGGATTTGCTGCACATTCCAAGGACACGGCTCTTTCCGAGGCAATCTGCAACCTGCTGTCAGATGGAAGTGCTCTCTGCCCTCTCCTGCCCAGCTCTAGGTACTAGCGGGCACTTTCCAGCCTGGGCGAGGCAAACAACCTCCAGAGATGTCACAGAGCCTAAGTGGAGCACAGATGCTCAAAAGCAGCAAAGCTGAAGAGCCTGGCTCAGCTTCACTAGTGTGCAATTGACTGACTGCGAAAAACAAAGCAGCAGAGCACCGGGCTTCTGGGCGCTGTGAAGGCAATTGCCAAAACCAGGCAGCTGTTCCTTCCCAGCACAGGCAGCTGCCTATGTTCTTGCTTGTCGACAAACTCACCGCTGCCCTTCTTTTCAGCAGCTGCCACCGTCTTCGGTGCATCTCGGAGCCTCTGGCGACGAGCAAGACTTGCCAAGGTGGGACGCATCAGGACCAAGTCAAAACCCAGGCAAGTTGTCCTGGAACGCTTTCCATTCGCTTGCCGAGAGTGAATTCAACAGGCAGGAGAGCGGCAGCCACCGTCCTCCAGCAGTCGGAAGGCTTCACACACAAGCCCGCTTCTTTGCGGCTTCGTTCTTCGCCTCTTCCAAGCAACCGCGATCTCTGCTTCTCGGAGGCGAAGAAGCGGCTAATTCGCGCACAGCTCAGTAAAGCGGCAGCAAAGCGCTCCGGAGCGCCGCTTCAAGCCGAAAGACGCCGGGAAACGGCACTTCTTCCGGATAGCTCCGGAGCCGCGCTTCTGCTTCTCTAGTCATCTCTAGCTTAGCGAAAACCTTTCCCACTCCATTTGGCAAGGGGAGAGTGTACCTGCACTGCACACTAACCGCGGTTTGCAAAGAAAGAGGATTTGCTGCACATTCCAAGGACACGGCTCTTTCCGAGGCAATCTGCAACCTGCTGTCAGATGGAAGTGCTCTCTGCCCTCTCCTGCCCAGCTCTAGGTACTAGCGGGCACTTTCCAGCCTGGCCGAGGCAAACAACCTCCAGAGATGTCACAGAGCCTAAGTGGAGCACAGATGCTCAAAAGCAGCAAAGCTGAAGAGCCTGGCTCAGCTTCACTAGTGTGCAATTGACTGACTGCGAAAAACAAAGCAGCAGAGCACCGGGCTTCTGGGCGCTGTGAAGGCAATTGCCAAAACCAGGCAGCTGCTCCTTCCCAAGCACAGGCAGCTGCCTATGTTCTTGCTTGTCGACAAACTCACCGCTGCCCTTCTTTTCAGCAGCTGCCACCGTCTTCGGTGCATCTCGGAGCCTCTGGCGACGAGCAAGACTTGCCAAGGTGGGAGGCATCAGGACCAAGTCAAAACCCAGGCAAGTTGTCCTGGAACGCTTTCCATTCGCTTGCCGAGAGTGAATTCAACAGGCAGGAGAGCGGCAGCCACCGTCCTCCGGCAGTCGGAAGGCTTCACACACAAGCCCGCTTCTTTGCGGCTTCGTTCTTCGCCTCTTCTAAGCAACCGCGATCTCTGCTTCTCGGAGGCGAAGAAGCGGCTAATTCGCGCACAGCTCAGTAAAGCGGCAGCGGAGCGCTCCGGAGCGCCGCTTCAAGCCGAAAGACGCCGGGAAACGGCACTTTCCTCCGGATAGCTCCGGAGCCGCGCTTCTGCTTCTCTAGTCATCTCTAGCTTAGCGAAAATCTTTCCCACTCCATTTGCAAGGGGAGAGCGTACCTGCACTGCACACTAACCGCGGTTTGCAAAGAAAGAGGATTTGCTGCACATTCCAAGGACACGGCTCTTTCCGAGGCAATCTGCAAGCTGCTGTCAGATGGAAGTGCTCTCTGCCCTCTCCTGCCCAGCTCTAGGTACTAGCGGGCACTTTCCAGCCTGGCCGAGGCAAACAACCTCGAGAGATGTCACAGAGCCTAAGTGGAGCACAGATGCTCAAAAGCAGCAAAGCTGAAGAGCCTGGCTCAGCTTCACTAGTGTGCAATTGACTGACTGCGAAAAACAAAGCAGCAGAGCACCGGGCTTCTGGGCGCTGTGAAGGCAATTGCCAAAACCAGGCAGCTGCTCCTTCCCAAGCACAGGCAGCTGCCTATGTTCTTGCTTGTCGACAAACTCACCGCTGCCCTTCTTTTCAGCAGCTGCCACCGTCTTCTGTGCATCTCGGAGCCTCTGGCGACGAGCAAGACTTGCCAAGGTGGGACGCATCAGGACCAAGTCAAAACCCAGGCAAGTTGTCCTGGAACGCTTTCCATTCGCTTGCCGAGAGTGAATTCAACAGGCAGGAGAGCGGCAGCCACCGTCCTCTGGCAGTCGGAAGGCTTCGCACACAAGCCCGCTTCTTTGCGGCTTCGTTCTTCGCCTCTTCCAAGCAACCGCGATCTCTGCTTCTCGGAGGCGAAGAAGCGGCTAATTCGCGCACAGCTCAGTAAAGCGGCAGCAAAGCGCTCCGGAGCGCCGCTTCAAGCCGAAAGACCCCGGGAAGCGGCACTTTCCTCCGGATAGCTCCGGAGCCGCGCTTCTGCTTCTCTAGTCATCTCTAGCTTAGCGAAAAGCTTTCCCACTCCATTTGGCA
Source organism: Anomalospiza imberbis (assembly GCF_031753505.1). Classification (NCBI taxonomy): domain Eukaryota; kingdom Metazoa; phylum Chordata; class Aves; order Passeriformes; family Viduidae; genus Anomalospiza; species Anomalospiza imberbis. The sequence continues at coordinate 3,718 of NW_027099971.1, forward strand.
AGGGGAGAGCGTACCTGCACTGCACACTAACCGCGGTTTGCAAAGAAAGAGGATTTGCTGCACATTCCAAGGACACGGCTCTTTCCGAGGCAATCTGCAACCTGCTGTCAGATGGAAGTGCTCTCTGCCCTCTCCTGCCAGCTCTAGGTACTAGCGGGCACTTTCCAGCCTGGCCGAGGCAAACAACCTCCAGAGATGTCACAGAGCATAAGTGGAGCACAGATGCTCAAAAGCAGCAAAGCTGAAGAGCCTGGCTCAGCTTCACTAGTGTGCAATTGACTGACTGCGAAAAACAAAGCAGCAGAGCACCGGGCTTCTGGGCGCTGTGAAGGCAATTGCCAAAACCAGGCAGCTGCTCCTTCCCAAGCACAGGCAGCTGCCTATGTTCTTGCTTGTCGACAAACTCACCGCTGCCCTTCTTTTCAGCAGCTGCCACCGTCTTCGGTGCATCTCGGAGCCTCTGGCGACGAGCAAGACTTGCCAAGGTGGGACACATCAGGACCAAGTAAAAACCCAGGCAAGTTGTCCTGGAACGCTTTCCATTCGCTTGCCGAGAGTGAATTCAAGAGGCAGGAGAGCGGCAGCCACCGTCCTCCAGCAGTCGGAAGGCTTCGCACACCAGCCCGCTTCTTTGCGGCTTCGTTCTTCGCCTCTTCCAAGCAACCGCGATCTCTGCTTCTCGGAGGCGAAGAAGCGGCTAATTCGCGCACAGCTCAGTAAAGCGGCAGCAAAGCGCTCCGGAGCGCCGCTTCAAGCCGAAAGACCCCGGGAAACGGCACTTTCCTCCGGATAGCTCCGGAGCCCGCGCTTCTGCTTCTCTAGTCATCTCTAGCTTAGCGAAAAGCTTTCCCACTCCATTTGGCAACGGGAGAGTGGACCTGCACTGCACACTAACCGCGGTTTGCAAAGAAAGAGGATTTGCTGCACATTCCAAGGACACGGCTGTTTCTGAGGCAATCTGCAACCTGCTGTCAGATGGAAGTGCTCTCTGCCCTCTCCTGCCCAGCTCTAGGTACTAGCGGGCACTTTCCAGCCTGGCCGAGGCAAACAACCTCGAGAGATGTCACAGAGCCTAAGTGGAGCACAGATGCTCAAAAGCAGCAAAGCTGAAGAGCCTGGCTCAGCTTCACTAGTGTGCAATTGACTGACTGCGAAAAACAAAGCAGCAGAGCACCGGGCTTCTGGGCGCTGTGAAGGCAATTGCCAAAACCAGGCAGCTGCTCCTTCCCAAGCACAGGCAGCTGCCTATGTTCTTGCTTGTCGACAAACTCACCGCTGCCCTTCTTTTCAGCAGCTGCCACCGTCTTCTGTGCATCTCGGAGCCTCTGGCGACGAGCAAGACTTGCCAAGGTGGGACACATCAGGACCAAGTCAAAACCCAGGCAAGTTGTCCTGGAACGCTTTCCATTCGCTTGCCGAGAGTGAATTCAAGAGGCAGGAGAGCGGCAGCCACTGTCCTCTGGCAGTCGGAAGGCTTCACACACAAGCCCGCTTCTTTGCGGCTTCGTTCTTCGCCTCTTCTAAGCAACCGCGATCTCTGCTTCTCGGAGGCGAAGAAGCGGCTAATTCGCGCACAGCTCAGTAAAGCGGCAGCAAAGCGCTCCGGAGCGCCGCTTCAAGCCGAAAGACGCCGGGAAACGGCACTTTCTTCCGGATAACTCCGGAGCCGCGCTTCTGCTTCTCTAGTCATCTCTAGCTTAGCGAAAAGCTTTCCCACTCCAGTTGGCAAGGGGAGAGCGTACCTGCACTGCACACTAACCGCGGTTTGCAAAGAAAGAGGATTTGCTGCACATTCCAAGGAAACGGCTCTTTCCGAGGCAATCTGCAACCTGCTGTCAGATGGAAGTGCTCTCTGCCCTCTCCTGCCCAGCTCTAGGTACTAGCGGGCACTTTCCAGCCTGGGCGAGGCAAACAACCTCGAGAGATGTCACAGAGCATAAGTGGAGCACAGATGCTCAAAAGCAGCAAAGCTGAAGAGCCTGGCTCAGCTTCACTAGTGTGCAATTGACTGACTGCGAAAAACAAAGCAGCAGAGCACCGGGCTTCTGGGCGCTGTGAAGGCAATTGCCAAAACCAGGCAGCTGCTCCTTCCCAAGCACAGGCAGCTGCCTATGTTCTTGCTTGTCGACAAACTCACCGCTGCCCTTCTTTTCAGCAGCTGCCACCGTCTTCGGTGCATCTCGGAGCCTCTGGCGACGAGCAAGACTTGCCAAGGTGGGACGCATCAGGACCAAGTCAAAACCCAGGCAAGTTGTCCTGGAACGCTTTCCATTCGCTTGCCGAGAGTGAATTCAAGAGGCAGGAGAGCGGCAGCCACTGTCCTCTGGCAGTCGGAAGGCTTCACACACAAGCCCGCTTCTTTGCGGCTTCGTTCTTCGCCTCTTCTAAGCAACCGCGATCTCTGCTTCTCGGAGGCGAAGAAGCGGCTAATTCGCGCACAGCTCAGTAAAGCGGCAGCGGAGCGCTCCGGAGCGCCGCTTCAAGCCGAAAGACCCCGGGAAACGGCACTTTCCTCCGGATAGCTCCGGAGCCGCGCTTCTGCTTCTCTAGTCATCTCTAGCTTAGCGAAAATCTTTCCCACTCCATTTGGCAAGGGGAGAGTGTACCTGCACTGCACACTAACCGCGGTTTGCAAAGAAAGAGGATTTGCTGCACATTCCAAGGACACGGCTCTTTCCGAGGCAATCTGCAACCTGCTGTCAGATGGAAGTGCTCTCTGCCCTCTCCTGCCCAGCTCTAGGTACTAGCGGGCACTTGCCAGCCTGGGCGAGGCAAACAACCTCCAGAGATGTCACAGAGCATAAGTGGAGCACAGATGCTCAAAAGCAGCAAAGCTGAAGAGCCTGGCTCAGCTTCACTAGTGTGCAATGACTGACTGCGAAAAACAAAGCAGCAGAGCACCGGGCTTCTGGGCGCTGTGAAGGCAATTGCCAAAACCAGGCAGCTGCTCCTTCCCAAGCACAGGCAGCTGCCTATGTTCTTGCTTGTCGACAAACTCACCCGCTGCCCTTCTTTTCAGCAGCTGCCACCGTCTTCGGTGCATCTCGGAGCCTCTGGCGACGAGCAAGACTTGCCAAGGTGGGACGCATCAGGACCAAGTCAAAACCCAGGCAAGTTGTCCTGGAACGCTTTCCATTCGCTTGCCGAAAGTGAATTCAAGAGGCAGGAGAGCGGCAGCCACCGTCCTCCAGCAGTCGGAAGGCTTCGCACACAAGCCCGCTTCTTTGCGGCTTCGTTCTTCGCCTCTTCCAAGCAACCGCGATCTCTGCTTCTCGGAGGCGAAGAAGCGGCTAATTCGCGCACAGCTCAGTAAAGCGGCAGCAAAGCGCTCCGGAGCGCCGCTTCAAGCCGAAAGACCGCCGGGAAGCGGCACTTTCCTCCGTATAGCTCCGGAGCCGCGCTTCTGCTTCTCTAGTCATCTCTAGCTTAGCGAAAAGCTTTCCCACTCCATTTGGCAAGGGGAGAGTGGACCTGCACTGCACACTAAGTGCGGTTGGCAAAGAAAGAGGATTTGCTGCACATTCCAAGGACACGGCTCTTTCCGAGGCAATCTGCAACCTGCTGTCAGATGGAAGTGCTCTCTGCCCTCTCCTGCCCAGCTCTAGGTACTAGCGGGCACTTTCCAGCCTGGCCGAGGCAAACAACCTCCAGAGATGTCACAGAGCATAAGTGGAGCACAGATGCTCAAAAGCAGCAAAGCTGAAGAGCCTGGCTCAGCTTCACTAGTGTGCAATTGACTGACTGCGAAAAACAAAGCAGCAGAGCACCGGGCTTCTGGGCGCTGTGAAGGCAATTGCCAAAACCAGGCAGCTGCTCCTTCCCAAGCACAGGCAGCTGCCTATGTTCTTGCTTGTCGACAAAATCACCGCTGCCCTTCTTTTCAGCAGCTGCCACCGTCTTCGGTGCATCTCGGAGCCTCTGGCGACGAGCAAGACTTGCCAAGGTGGGACGCATCAGGACCAAGTCAAAACCCAGGCAAGTTGTCCTGGAACGCTTTCCATTCGCTTGCCGAGAGTGAATTCAACAGGCAGGAGAGCGGCAGCCACCGTCCTCCAGCAGTCGGAAGGCTTCACACACAAGCCCGCTTCTTTGCGGCTTCGTTCTTCGCCTCTTCCAAGCAACCGCGATCTCTGCTTCTCGGAGGCGAAGAAGCGGCTAATTCGCGCACAGCTCAGTAAAGCGGCAGCAAAGCGCTCCGGAGCGCCGCTTCAAGCCGAAAGACCCCGGGAAACGGCACTTTCCTCCGGATAGCTCCGGAGCCGCGCTTCTGCTTCTCTAGTCATCTCTAGCTTAGCGAAAACCTTTCCCACTCCATTTGGCAAGGGGAGAGTGTACCTGCACTGCACACTAACCGCGGTTTGCAAAGAAAGAGGATTTGCTGCACATTCCAAGGACACGGCTCTTTCCGAGGCAATCTGCAACCTGCTGTCAGATGGAAGTGCTCTCTGCCCTCTCCTGCCCAGCTCTAGGTACTAGCGGGCACTTTCCAGCCTGGGCGAGGCAAACAACCTCCAGAGATGTCACAGAGCCTAAGTGGAGCACAGATGCTCAAAAGCAGCAAAGCTGAAGAGCCTGGCTCAGCTTCACTAGTGTGCAATTGACTGACTGCGAAAAACAAAGCAGCAGAGCACCGGGCTTCTGGGCGCTGTGAAGGCAATTGCCAAAACCAGGCAGCTGTTCCTTCCCAGCACAGGCAGCTGCCTATGTTCTTGCTTGTCGACAAACTCACCGCTGCCCTTCTTTTCAGCAGCTGCCACCGTCTTCGGTGCATCTCGGAGCCTCTGGCGACGAGCAAGACTTGCCAAGGTGGGACGCATCAGGACCAAGTCAAAACCCAGGCAAGTTGTCCTGGAACGCTTTCCATTCGCTTGCCGAGAGTGAATTCAACAGGCAGGAGAGCGGCAGCCACCGTCCTCCAGCAGTCGGAAGGCTTCACACACAAGCCCGCTTCTTTGCGGCTTCGTTCTTCGCCTCTTCCAAGCAACCGCGATCTCTGCTTCTCGGAGGCGAAGAAGCGGCTAATTCGCGCACAGCTCAGTAAAGCGGCAGCAAAGCGCTCCGGAGCGCCGCTTCAAGCCGAAAGACGCCGGGAAACGGCACTTTCTTCCGGATAGCTCCGGAGCCGCGCTTCTGCTTCTCTAGTCATCTCTAGCTTAGCGAAAACCTTTCCACTCCATTTGGCAAGGGGAGAGTGTACCTGCACTGCACACTAACCGCGGTTTGCAAAGAAAGAGGATTTGCTGCACATTCCAAGGACACGGCTCTTTCCGAGGCAATCTGCAACCTGCTGTCAGATGGAAGTGCTCTCTGCCCTCTCCTGCCCAGCTCTAGGTACTAGCGGGCACTTTCCAGCCTGGCCGAGGCAAACAACCTCCAGAGATGTCACAGAGCCTAAGTGGAGCACAGATGCTCAAAAGCAGCAAAGCTGAAGAGCCTGGCTCAGCTTCACTAGTGTGCAATTGACTGACTGCGAAAAACAAAGCAGCAGAGCACCGGGCTTCTGGGCGCTGTGAAGGCAATTGCCAAAACCAGGCAGCTGCTCCTTCCCAAGCACAGGCAGCTGCCTATGTTCTTGCTTGTCGACAAACTCACCGCTGCCCTTCTTTTCAGCAGCTGCCACCGTCTTCGGTGCATCTCGGAGCCTCTGGCGACGAGCAAGACTTGCCAAGGTGGGAGGCATCAGGACCAAGTCAAAACCCAGGCAAGTTGTCCTGGAACGCTTTCCATTCGCTTGCCGAGAGTGAATTCAACAGGCAGGAGAGCGGCAGCCACCGTCCTCCGGCAGTCGGAAGGCTTCACACACAAGCCCGCTTCTTTGCGGCTTCGTTCTTCGCCTCTTCTAAGCAACCGCGATCTCTGCTTCTCGGAGGCGAAGAAGCGGCTAATTCGCGCACAGCTCAGTAAAGCGGCAGCGGAGCGCTCCGGAGCGCCGCTTCAAGCCGAAAGACGCCGGGAAACGGCACTTTCCTCCGGATAGCTCCGGAGCCGCGCTTCTGCTTCTCTAGTCATCTCTAGCTTAGCGAAAATCTTTCCCACTCCATTTGGCAAGGGGAGAGCGTACCTGCACTGCACACTAACCGCGGTTTGCAAAGAAAGAGGATTTGCTGCACATTCCAAGGACACGGCTCTTTCCGAGGCAATCTGCAAGCTGCTGTCAGATGGAAGTGCTCTCTGCCCTCTCCTGCCCAGCTCTAGGTACTAGCGGGCACTTTCCAGCCTGGCCGAGGCAAACAACCTCGAGAGATGTCACAGAGCCTAAGTGGAGCACAGATGCTCAAAAGCAGCAAAGCTGAAGAGCCTGGCTCAGCTTCACTAGTGTGCAATTGACTGACTGCGAAAAACAAAGCAGCAGAGCACCGGGCTTCTGGGCGCTGTGAAGGCAATTGCCAAAACCAGGCAGCTGCTCCTTCCCAAGCACAGGCAGCTGCCTATGTTCTTGCTTGTCGACAAACTCACCGCTGCCCTTCTTTTCAGCAGCTGCCACCGTCTTCTGTGCATCTCGGAGCCTCTGGCGACGAGCAAGACTTGCCAAGGTGGGACGCATCAGGACCAAGTCAAAACCCAGGCAAGTTGTCCTGGAACGCTTTCCATTCGCTTGCCGAGAGTGAATTCAACAGGCAGGAGAGCGGCAGCCACCGTCCTCTGGCAGTCGGAAGGCTTCGCACACAAGCCCGCTTCTTTGCGGCTTCGTTCTTCGCCTCTTCCAAGCAACCGCGATCTCTGCTTCTCGGAGGCGAAGAAGCGGCTAATTCGCGCACAGCTCAGTAAAGCGGCAGCAAAGCGCTCCGGAGCGCCGCTTCAAGCCGAAAGACCCCGGGAAGCGGCACTTTCCTCCGGATAGCTCCGGAGCCGCGCTTCTGCTTCTCTAGTCATCTCTAGCTTAGCGAAAAGCTTTCCCACTCCATTTGGCAAGGGGAGAGCGTACCTGCACTGCACACTAACCGCGGTTTGCAAAGAAAGAGGATTTGCTGCACATTCCAAGGACACGGCTCTTTCCGAGGCAATCTGCAACCTGCTGTCAGATGGAAGTGCTCTCTGCCCTCTCCTGCCCAGCTCTAGGTACTAGCGGGCACTTTCCAGCCTGGCCGAGGCAAACAACCTCCAGAGATGTCACAGAGCATAAGTGGAGCACAGATGCTCAAAAGCAGCAAAGCTGAAGAGCCTGGCTCAGCTTCACTAGTGTGCAATTGACTGACTGCGAAAAACAAAGCAGCAGAGCACCGGGCTTCTGGGCGCTGTGAAGGCAATTGCCAAAACCAGGCAGCTGCTCCTTCCCAAGCACAGGCAGCTGCCTATGTTCTTGCTTGTCGACAAACTCACCCGCTGCCCTTCTTTTCAGCAGCTGCCACCGTCTTCGGTGCATCTCGGAGCCTCTGGCGACGAGCAAGACTTGCCAAGGTGGGACACATCAGGACCAAGTAAAAACCCAGGCAAGTTGTCCTGGAACGCTTTCCATTCGCTTGCCGAGAGTGAATTCAAGAGGCAGGAGAGCGGCAGCCACCGTCCTCCAGCAGTCGGAAGGCTTCGCACACCAGCCCGCTTCTTTGCGGCTTCGTTCTTCGCCTCTTCCAAGCAACCGCGATCTCTGCTTCTCGGAGGCGAAGAAGCGGCTAATTCGCGCACAGCTCAGTAAAGCGGCAGCAAAGCGCTCCGGAGCGCCGCTTCAAGCCGAAAGACCCCGGGAAACGGCACTTTCCTCCGGATAGCTCCGGAGCCGCGCTTCTGCTTCTCTAGTCATCTCTAGCTTAGCGAAAAGCTTTCCCACTCCATTTGGCAACGGGAGAGTGGACCTGCACTGCACACTAACCGCGGTTTGCAAAGAAAGAGGATTTGCTGCACATTCCAAGGACACGGCTGTTTCTGAGGCAATCTGCAACCTGCTGTCAGATGGAAGTGCTCTCTGCCCTCTCCTGCCCAGCTCTAGGTACTAGCGGGCACTTTCCAGCCTGGCCGAGGCAAACAACCTCGAGAGATGTCACAGAGCCTAAGTGGAGCACAGATGCTCAAAAAGCAGCAAAGCTGAAGAGCCTGGCTCAGCTTCACTAGTGTGCAATTGACTGACTGCGAAAACAAAGCAGCAGAGCACCGGGCTTCTGGGCGCTGTGAAGGCAATTGCCAAAACCAGGCAGCTGCTCCTTCCCAAGCACAGGCAGCTGCCTATGTTCTTGCTTGTCGACAAACTCACCGCTGCCCTTCTTTTCAGCAGCTGCCACCGTCTTCTGTGCATCTCGGAGCCTCTGGCGACGAGCAAGACTTGCCAAGGTGGGACACATCAGGACCAAGTCAAAACCCAGGCAAGTTGTCCTGGAACGCTTTCCATTCGCTTGCCGAGAGTGAATTCAAGAGGCAGGAGAGCGGCAGCCACTGTCCTCTGGCAGTCGGAAGGCTTCACACACAAGCCCGCTTCTTTGCGGCTTCGTTCTTCGCCTCTTCTAAGCAACCGCGATCTCTGCTTCTCGGAGGCGAAGAAGCGGCTAATTCGCGCACAGCTCAGTAAAGCGGCAGCAAAGCGCTCCGGAGCGCCGCTTCAAGCCGAAAGACGCCGGGAAACGGCACTTTCTTCCGGATAACTCCGGAGCCGCGCTTCTGCTTCTCTAGTCATCTCTAGCTTAGCGAAAAGCTTTCCCACTCCAGTTGGCAAGGGGAGAGCGTACCTGCACTGCACACTAACCGCGGTTTGCAAAGAAAGAGGATTTGCTGCACATTCCAAGGAAACGGCTCTTTCCGAGGCAATCTGCAACCTGCTGTCAGATGGAAGTGCTCTCTGCCCTCTCCTGCCCAGCTCTAGGTACTAGCGGGCACTTTCCAGCCTGGGCGAGGCAAACAACCTCGAGAGATGTCACAGAGCATAAGTGGAGCACAGATGCTCAAAAGCAGCAAAGCTGAAGAGCCTGGCTCAGCTTCACTAGTGTGCAATTGACTGACTGCGAAAAACAAAGCAGCAGAGCACCGGGCTTCTGGGCGCTGTGAAGGCAATTGCCAAAACCAGGCAGCTGCTCCTTCCCAAGCACAGGCAGCTGCCTATGTTCTTGCTTGTCGACAAACTCACCGCTGCCCTTCTTTTCAGCAGCTGCCACCGTCTTCGGTGCATCTCGGAGCCTCTGGCGACGAGCAAGACTTGCCAAGGTGGGACGCATCAGGACCAAGTCAAAACCCAGGCAAGTTGTCCTGGAACGCTTTCCATTCGCTTGCCGAGAGTGAATTCAAGAGGCAGGAGAGCGGCAGCCACTGTCCTCTGGCAGTCGGAAGGCTTCACACACAAGCCCGCTTCTTTGCGGCTTCGTTCTTCGCCTCTTCTAAGCAACCGCGATCTCTGCTTCTCGGAGGCGAAGAAGCGGCTAATTCGCGCACAGCTCAGTAAAGCGGCAGCGGAGCGCTCCGGAGCGCCGCTTCAAGCCGAAAGACCCCGGGAAACGGCACTTTCCTCCGGATAGCTCCGGAGCCGCGCTTCTGCTTCTCTAGTCATCTCTAGCTTAGCGAAAATCTTTCCCACTCCATTTGGCAAGGGGAGAGTGTACCTGCACTGCACACTAACCGCGGTTTGCAAAGAAAGAGGATTTGCTGCACATTCCAAGGACACGGCTCTTTCCGAGGCAATCTGCAACCTGCTGTCAGATGGAAGTGCTCTCTGCCCTCTCCTGCCCAGCTCTAGGTACTAGCGGGCACTTGCCAGCCTGGGCGAGGCAAACAACCTCCAGAGATGTCACAGAGCATAAGTGGAGCACAGATGCTCAAAAGCAGCAAAGCTGAAGAGCCTGGCTCAGCTTCACTAGTGTGCAATTGACTGACTGCGAAAAACAAAGCAGCAGAGCACCGGGCTTCTGGGCGCTGTGAAGGCAATTGCCAAAACCAGGCAGCTGCTCCTTCCCAAGCACAGGCAGCTGCCTATGTTCTTGCTTGTCGACAAACTCACCGCTGCCCTTCTTTTCAGCAGCTGCCACCGTCTTCGGTGCATCTCGGAGCCTCTGGCGACGAGCAAGACTTGCCAAGGTGGGACGCATCAGGACCAAGTCAAAACCCAGGCAAGTTGTCCTGGAACGCTTTCCATTCGCTTGCCGAAAGTGAATTCAAGAGGCAGGAGAGCGGCAGCCACCGTCCTCCAGCAGTCGGAAGGCTTCGCACACAAGCCCGCTTCTTTGCGGCTTCGTTCTTCGCCTCTTCCAAGCAACCGCGATCTCTGCTTCTCGGAGGCGAAGAAGCGGCTAATTCGCGCACAGCTCAGTAAAGCGGCAGCAAAGCGCTCCGGAGCGCCGCTTCAAGCCGAAAGACGCCGGGAAGCGGCACTTTCCTCCGTATAGCTCCGGAGCCGCGCTTCTGCTTCTCTAGTCATCTCTAGCTTAGCGAAAAGCTTTCCCACTCCATTTGGCAAGGGGAGAGTGGACCTGCACTGCACACTAAGTGCGGTTGGCAAAGAAAGAGGATTTGCTGCACATTCCAAGGACACGGCTCTTTCCGAGGCAATCTGCAACCTGCTGTCAGATGGAAGTGCTCTCTGCCCTCTCCTGCCCAGCTCTAGGTACTAGCGGGCACTTTCCAGCCTGGCCGAGGCAAACAACCTCCAGAGATGTCACAGAGCATAAGTGGAGCACAGATGCTCAAAAGCAGCAAAGCTGAAGAGCCTGGCTCAGCTTCACTAGTGTGCAATTGACTGACTGCGAAAAACAAAGCAGCAGAGCACCGGGCTTCTGGGCGCTGTGAAGGCAATTGCCAAAACCAGGCAGCTGCTCCTTCCCAAGCACAGGCAGCTGCCCATGTTCTTGCTTGTCGACAAAATCACCGCTGCCCTTCTTTTCAGCAGCTGCCACCGTCTTCGGTGCATCTCGGAGCCTCTGGCGACGAGCAAGACTTGCCAAGGTGGGACGCATCAGGACCAAGTCAAAACCCAGGCAAGTTGTCCTGGAACGCTTTCCATTCGCTTGCCGAGAGTGAATTCAACAGGCAGGAGAGCGGCAGCCACCGTCCTCCAGCAGTCGGAAGGCTTCACACACAAGCCCGCTTCTTTGCGGCTTCGTTCTTCGCCTCTTCCAAGCAACCGCGATCTCTGCTTCTCGGAGGCGAAGAAGCGGCTAATTCGCGCACAGCTCAGTAAAGCGGCAGCAAAGCGCTCCGGAGCGCCGCTTCAAGCCGAAAGACCCCGGGAAACGGCACTTTCCTCCGGATAGCTCCGGAGCCGCGCTTCTGCTTCTCTAGTCATCTCTAGCTTAGCGAAAAGCTTTCCCACTCCATTTGGCAACGGGAGAGTGGACCTGCACTGCACACTAAGTGCGGTTTGCAAAGAAAGAGGATTTGCTGCACATTCCAAGGACACGGCTCTTTCCGAGGCAATCTGCAACCTGCTGTCAGATGGAAGTGCTCTCTGCCCTCTCCTGCCCAGCTCTAGGTACTAGCGGGCACTTTCCAGCCTGGCCGAGGCAAACAACCTCCAGAGATGTCACAGAGCCTAAGTGGAGCACAGATGCTCAAAAGCAGCAAAGCTGAAGAGCCTGGCTCAGCTTCACTAGTGTGCAATTGACTGACTGTGAAAAACAAAGCAGCAGAGCACCGGGCTTCTGGGCGCTGTGAAGGCAATTGCCAAAACCAGGCAGCTGCTCCTTCCCAAGCACAGGCAGCTGCCTATGTTCTTGCTTGTCGACAAACTCACCGCTGCCCTTCTTTTCAGCAGTTGCCACCGTCTTCGGTGCATCTCGGAGCCTCTGGCGACGAGCAAGACTTGCCAAGGTGGGACGCATCAGGACCAAGTCAAAACCCAGGCAAGTTGTCCTGGAACGCTTTCCATTCGCTTGCCGAGAGTGAATTCAACAGGCAGGAGAGCGGCAGCCACCGTCCTCCAGCAGTCGGAAGGCTTCACACACAAGCCCGCTTCTTTGCGGCTTCGTTCTTCGCCTCTTCCAAGCAACCGCGATCTCTGCTTCTCGGAGGCGAAGAAGCGGCTAATTCGCGCACAGCTCAGTAAAGCGGCAGCAAAGCGCTCCGGAGCGCCGCTTCAAGCCGAAAGACGCCGGGAAGCGGCACTTTCCTCCGGATAGCTCCGGAGCCGCGCTTCTGCTTCTCTAGTCATCTCTAGCTTAGCGAAAAGCTTTCCCACTCCAGTTGGCAAGGGGAGAGCGTACCTGCACTGCACACTAACCGCGGTTTGCAAAGAAAGAGGATTTGCTGCACATTGCAAGGACACGGCTCTTTCCGAGGCAATCTGCAACCTGCTGTCAGATGGAAGTGCTCTCTGCCCTCTCCTGCCAAGCTCTAGGTACTAGCGGGCACTTTCCAGCCTGGGCGAGGCAAACAACCTCCAGAGATGTCACAGAGCATAAGTGGAGCACAGATGCTCAAAAGCAGCAAAGCTGAAGAGCCTGGCTCAGCTTCACTAGTGTGCAATTGACTGACTGCGAAAAACAAAGCAGCAGAGCACCGGGCTTCTGGGCGCTGTGAAGGCAATTGCCAAAACCAGGCAGCTGCTCCTTCCCAAGCACAGGCAGCTGCCTATGTTCTTGCTTGTCGACAAACTCACCGCTGCCCTTCTTTTCAGCAGCTGCCACAGTCTTCGGTGCATCTCGGAGCCTCTGGCGACGAGCAAGACTTGCCAAGGTGGGACGCATCAGGACCAAGTCAAAACCCAGGCAAGTTGTCCTGGAACGCTTTCCATTCGCTTGCCGAGAGTGAATTCAAGAGGCAGGAGAGCGGCAGCCACTGTCCTCCGGCAGTCTGAAGGCTTGGCACACAAGCCCGCTTCTTTGCGGCTTCGTTCTTCGCCTCTTCCAAGCAACCGCGATCTCTGCTTCTCGGAGGCGAAGAAGCGGCTAATTCGCGCACAGCTCAGTAAAGCGGCAGCGGAGCGCTCCGGAGCGCCGCTTCAAGCCGAAAGACCCCGGGAAACGGCACTTTCCTCCGGATAGCTCCGGAGCCGCGCTTCTGCTTCTCTAGTCATCTCTAGCTTAGCGAAAACCTTTCCCACTCCATTTGGCAAGGGGAGAGTGTACCTGCACTGCACACTAACCGCGGTTTGCAAAGAAAGAGGATTTGCTGCACATTCCAAGGACACGGCTCTTTCCGAGGCAATCTGCAACCTGCTGTCAGATGGAAGTGCTCTCTGCCCTCTCCTGCCCAGCTCTAGGTACTAGCGGGCACTTTCCAGCCTGGGCGAGGCAAACAACCTCCAGAGATGTCACAGAGCCTAAGTGGAGCACAGATGCTCAAAAGCAGCAAAGCTGAAGAGCCTGGCTCAGCTTCACTAGTGTGCAATTGACTGACTGCGAAAAACAAAGCAGCAGAGCACCGGGCTTCTGGGCGCTGTGAAGGCAATTGCCAAAACCAGGCAGCTGTTCCTTCCCAAGCACAGGCAGCTGCCTATGTTCTTGCTTGTCGACAAACTCACCGCTGCCCTTCTTTTCAGCAGCTGCCACCGTCTTCGGTGCATCTCGGAGCCTCTGGCGACGAGCAAGACTTGCCAAGGTGGGACGCATCAGGACCAAGTCAAAACCCAGGCAAGTTGTCCTGGAACGCTTTCCATTCGCTTGCCGAGAGTGAATTCAACAGGCAGGAGAGCGGCAGCCACCGTCCTCCAGCAGTCGGAAGGCTTCACACACAAGCCCGCTTCTTTGCGGCTTCGTTCTTCGCCTCTTCCAAGCAACCGCGATCTCTGCTTCTCGGAGGCGAAGAAGCGGCTAATTCGCGCACAGCTCAGTAAAGCGGCAGCAAAGCGCTCCGGAGCGCCGCTTCAAGCCGAAAGACGCCGGGAAACGGCACTTTCTTCCGGATAGCTCCGGAGCCGCGCTTCTGCTTCTCTAGTCATCTCTAGCTTAGCGAAAACCTTTCCCACTCCATTTGGCAAGGGGAGAGTGTACCTGCACTGCACACTAACCGCGGTTTGCAAAGAAAGAGGATTTGCTGCACATTCCAAGGACACGGCTCTTTCCGAGGCAATCTGCAACCTGCTGTCAGATGGAAGTGCTCTCTGCCCTCTCCTGCCCAGCTCTAGGTACTAGCGGGCACTTTCCAGCCTGGCCGAGGCAAACAACCTCCAGAGATGTCACAGAGCCTAAGTGGAGCACAGATGCTCAAAAGCAGCAAAGCTGAAGAGCCTGGCTCAGCTTCACTAGTGTGCAATTGACTGACTGCGAAAAACAAAGCAGCAGAGCACCGGGCTTCTGGGCGCTGTGAAGGCAATTGCCAAAACCAGGCAGCTGCTCCTTCCCAAGCACAGGCAGCTGCCTATGTTCTTGCTTGTCGACAAACTCACCGCTGCCCTTCTTTTCAGCAGCTGCCACCGTCTTCGGTGCATCTCGGAGCCTCTGGCGACGAGCAAGACTTGCCAAGGTGGGAGGCATCAGGACCAAGTCAAAACCCAGGCAAGTTGTCCTGGAACGCTTTCCATTCGCTTGCCGAGAGTGAATTCAACAGGCAGGAGAGCGGCAGCCACCGTCCTCCGGCAGTCGGAAGGCTTCACACACAAGCCCGCTTCTTTGCGGCTTCGTTCTTCGCCTCTTCTAAGCAACCGCGATCTCTGCTTCTCGGAGGCGAAGAAGCGGCTAATTCGCGCACAGCTCAGTAAAGCGGCAGCGGAGCGCTCCGGAGCGCCGCTTCAAGCCGAAAGACGCCGGGAAACGGCACTTTCCTCCGGATAGCTCCGGAGCCGCGCTTCTGCTTCTCTAGTCATCTCTAGCTTAGCGAAAATCTTTCCCACTCCATTTGGCAAGGGGAGAGCGTACCTGCACTGCACACTAACCGCGGTTTGCAAAGAAAGAGGATTTGCTGCACATTCCAAGGACACGGCTCTTTCCGAGGCAATCTGCAAGCTGCTGTCAGATGGAAGTGCTCTCTGCCCTCTCCTGCCCAGCTCTAGGTACTAGCGGGCACTTTCCAGCCTGGCCGAGGCAAACAACCTCGAGAGATGTCACAGAGCATAAGTGGAGCACAGATGCTCAAAAGCAGCAAAGCTGAAGAGCCTGGCTCAGCTTCACTAGTGTGCAATTGACTGACTGCGAAAAACAAAGCAGCAGAGCACCGGGCTTCTGGGCGCTGTGAAGGCAATTGCCAAAACCAGGCAGCTGCTCCTTCCCAAGCACAGGCAGCTGCCTATGTTCTTGCTTGTCGACAAACTCACCGCTGCCCTTCTTTTCAGCAGCTGCCACCGTCTTCTGTGCATCTCGGAGCCTCTGGCGACGAGCAAGACTTGCCAAGGTGGGACGCATCAGGACCAAGTCAAAACCCAGGCAAGTTGTCCTGGAACGCTTTCCATTCGCTTGCCGAGAGTGAATTCAACAGGCAGGAGAGCGGCAGCCACCGTCCTCTGGCAGTCGGAAGGCTTCGCACACAAGCCCGCTTCTTTGCGGCTTCGTTCTTCGCCTCTTCCAAGCAACCGCGATCTCTGCTTCTCGGAGGCGAAGAAGCGGCTAATTCGCGCACAGCTCAGTAAAGCGGCAGCAAAGCGCTCCGGAGCGCCGCTTCAAGCCGAAAGACCCCGGGAAGCGGCACTTTCCTCCGGATAGCTCCGGAGCCGCGCTTCTGCTTCTCTAGTCATCTCTAGCTTAGCGAAAAGCTTTCCCACTCCATTTGGCAAGGGGAGAGCGTACCTGCACTGCACACTAACCGCGGTTTGCAAAGAAAGAGGATTTGCTGCACATTCCAAGGACACGGCTCTTTCCGAGGCAATCTGCAACCTGCTGTCAGATGGAAGTGCTCTCTGCCCTCTCCTGCCCAGCTCTAGGTACTAGCGGGCACTTTCCAGCCTGGCCGAGGCAAACAACCTCCAGAGATGTCACAGAGCATAAGTGGAGCACAGATGCTCAAAAGCAGCAAAGCTGAAGAGCCTGGCTCAGCTTCACTAGTGTGCAATTGACTGACTGCGAAAAACAAAGCAGCAGAGCACCGGGCTTCTGGGCGCTGTGAAGGCAATTGCCAAAACCAGGCAGCTGCTCCTTCCCAAGCACAGGCAGCTGCCTATGTTCTTGCTTGTCGACAAACTCACCGCTGCCCTTCTTTTCAGCAGCTGCCACCGTCTTCGGTGCATCTCGGAGCCTCTGGCGACGAGCAAGACTTGCCAAGGTGGGACACATCAGGACCAAGTAAAAACCCAGGCAAGTTGTCCTGGAACGCTTTCCATTCGCTTGCCGAGAGTGAATTCAAGAGGCAGGAGAGCGGCAGCCACCGTCCTCCAGCAGTCGGAAGGCTTCGCACACCAGCCCGCTTCTTTGCGGCTTCGTTCTTCGCCTCTTCCAAGCAACCGCGATCTCTGCTTCTCGGAGGCGAAGAAGCGGCTAATTCGCGCACAGCTCAGTAAAGCGGCAGCAAAGCGCTCCGGAGCGCCGCTTCAAGCCGAAAGACGCCGGGAAGCGGCACTTTCCTCCGGATAGCTCCGGAGCCGCGCTTCTGCTTCTCTAGTCATCTCTAGCTTAGCGAAAAGCTTTCCCACTCCATTTGGCAACGGGAGAGTGGACCTGCACTGCACACTAACCGCGGTTTGCAAAGAAAGAGGATTTGCTGCACATTCCAAGGAAACGGCTCTTTCCGAGGCAATCTGCAACCTGCTGTCAGATGGAAGTGCTCTCTGCCCTCTCCTGCCCAGCTCTAGGTACTAGCGGGCACTTTCCAGCCTGGGCGAGGCAAACAACCTCGAGAGATGTCACAGAGCATAAGTGGAGCACAGATGCTCAAAAGCAGCAAAGCTGAAGAGCCTGGCTCAGCTTCACTAGTGTGCAATTGACTGACTGCGAAAAACAAAGCAGCAGAGCACCGGGCTTCTGGGCGCTGTGAAGGCAATTGCCAAAACCAGGCAGCTGCTCCTTCCCAAGCACAGGCAGCTGCCTATGTTCTTGCTTGTCGACAAACTCACCGCTGCCCTTCTTTTCAGCAGCTGCCACCGTCTTCGGTGCATCTCGGAGCCTCTGGCGACGAGCAAGACTTGCCAAGGTGGGACGCATCAGGACCAAGTCAAAACCCAGGCAAGTTGTCCTGGAACGCTTTCCATTCGCTTGCCGAGAGTGAATTCAAGAGGCAGGAGAGCGGCAGCCACTGTCCTCTGGCAGTCGGAAGGCTTCACACACAAGCCCGCTTCTTTGCGGCTTCGTTCTTCGCCTCTTCTAAGCAACCGCGATCTCTGCTTCTCGGAGGCGAAGAAGCGGCTAATTCGCGCACAGCTCAGTAAAGCGGCAGCGGAGCGCTCCGGAGCGCCGCTTCAAGCCGAAAGACCCCGGGAAACGGCACTTTCCTCCGGATAGCTCCGGAGCCGCGCTTCTGCTTCTCTAGTCATCTCTAGCTTAGCGAAAATCTTTCCCACTCCATTTGGCAAGGGGAGAGTGTACCTGCACTGCACACTAACCGCGGTTTGCAAAGAAAGAGGATTTGCTGCACATTCCAAGGACACGGCTCTTTCCGAGGCAATCTGCAACCTGCTGTCAGATGGAAGTGCTCTCTGCCCTCTCCTGCCCAGCTCTAGGTACTAGCGGGCACTTTCCAGCCTGGGCGAGGCAAACAACCTCGAGAGATGTCACAGAGCATAAGTGGAGCACAGATGCTCAAAAGCAGCAAAGCTGAAGAGCCTGGCTCAGCTTCACTAGTGTGCAATTGACTGACTGCGAAAAACAAAGCAGCAGAGCACCGGGCTTCTGGGCGCTGTGAAGGCAATTGCCAAAACCAGGCAGCTGCTCCTTCCCAAGCACAGGCAGCTGCCTATGTTCTTGCTTGTCGACAAACTCACCGCTGCCCTTCTTTTCAGCAGCTGCCACCGTCTTCGGTGCATCTCGGAGCCTCTGGCGACGAGCAAGACTTGCCAAGGTGGGACGCATCAGGACCAAGTCAAAACCCAGGCAAGTTGTCCTGGAACGCTTTCCATTCGCTTGCCGAAAGTGAATTCAAGAGGCAGGAGAGCGGCAGCCACCGTCCTCCAGCAGTCGGAAGGCTTCGCACACAAGCCCGCTTCTTTGCGGCTTCGTTCTTCGCCTCTTCCAAGCAACCGCGATCTCTGCTTCTCGGAGGCGCAGAAGCGGCTAATTCGCGCACAGCTCAGTAAAGCGGCAGCAAAGCGCTCCGGAGCGCCGCTTCAAGCCGAAAGACGCCGGGAAGCGGCACTTTCCTCCGTATAGCTCCGGAGCCGCGCTTCTGCTTCTCTAGTCATCTCTAGCTTAGCGAAAAGCTTTCCCACTCCATTTGGCAAGGGGAGAGTGGACCTGCACTGCACACTAAGTGCGGTTGGCAAAGAAAGAGGATTTGCTGCACATTCCAAGGACACGGCTCTTTCCGAGGCAATCTGCAACCTGCTGTCAGATGGAAGTGCTCTCTGCCCTCTCCTGCCCAGCTCTAGGTACTAGCGGGCACTTTCCAGCCTGGCCGAGGCAAACAACCTCCAGAGATGTCACAGAGCATAAGTGGAGCACAGATGCTCAAAAGCAGCAAAGCTGAAGAGCCTGGCTCAGCTTCACTAGTGTGCAATTGACTGACTGCGAAAAACAAAGCAGCAGAGCACCGGGCTTCTGGGCGCTGTGAAGGCAATTGCCAAAACCAGGCAGCTGCTCCTTCCCAAGCACAGGCAGCTGCCCATGTTCTTGCTTGTCGACAAAATCACCGCTGCCCTTCTTTTCAGCAGCTGCCACCGTCTTCGGTGCATCTCGGAGCCTCTGGCGACGAGCAAGACTTGCCAAGGTGGGACGCATCAGGACCAAGTCAAAACCCAGGCAAGTTGTCCTGGAACGCTTTCCATTCGCTTGCCGAGAGTGAATTCAACAGGCAGGAGAGCGGCAGCCACCGTCCTCCAGCAGTCGGAAGGCTTCACACACAAGCCCGCTTCTTTGCGGCTTCGTTCTTCGCCTCTTCCAAGCAACCGCGATCTCTGCTTCTCGGAGGCGAAGAAGCGGCTAATTCACGCACAGCTCAGTAAAGCGGCAGCAAAGCGCTCCGGAGCGCCGCTTCAAGCCGAAAGACCCCGGGAAACGGCACTTTCCTCCGGATAGCTCCGGAGCCGCGCTTCTGCTTCTCTAGTCATCTCTAGCTTAGCGAAAAGCTTTCCCACTCCATTTGGCAACGGGAGAGTGGACCTGCACTGCACACTAAGTGCGGTTTGCAAAGAAAGAGGATTTGCTGCACATTCCAAGGACACGGCTCTTTCCGAGGCAATCTGCAACCTGCTGTCAGATGGAAGTGCTCTCTGCCCTCTCCTGCCCAGCTCTAGGTACTAGCGGGCACTTTCCAGCCTGGCCGAGGCAAACAACCTCCAGAGATGTCACAGAGCCTAAGTGGAGCACAGATGCTCAAAAGCAGCAAAGCTGAAGAGCCTGGCTCAGCTTCACTAGTGTGCAATTGACTGACTGTGAAAAACAAAGCAGCAGAGCACCGGGCTTCTGGGCGCTGTGAAGGCAATTGCCAAAACCAGGCAGCTGCTCCTTCCCAAGCACAGGCAGCTGCCCATGTTCTTGCTTGTCGACAAACTCACCGCTGCCCTTCTTTTCAGCAGCTGCCACCGTCTTCGGTGCATCTCGGAGCCTCTGGCGACGAGCAAGACTTGCCAAGGTGGGACACATCAGGACCAAGTAAAAACCCAGGCAAGTTGTTCTGGAACGCTTTCCATTCGCTTGCCGAGAGTGAATTCAAGAGGCAGGAGAGCGGCAGCCACTGTCCTCTGGCAGTCGGAAGGCTTCACACACAAGCCCGCTTCTTTGCGGCTTCGTTCTTCGCCTCTTCCAAGCAACCGCGATCTCTGCTTCTCGGAGGCGAAGAAGCGGCTAATTCGCGCACAGCTCAGTAAAGCGGCAGCGGAGCGCTCCGGAGCGCCGCTTCAAGCCGAAAGACCCCGGGAAACGGCACTTTCCTCCGGATAGCTCCGGAGCCGCGCTTCTGCTTCTCTAGTCATCTCTAGCTTAGCGAAAATCTTTCCCACTCCATTTGGCAAGGGGAGAGTGTACCTGCACTGCACACTAACCGCGGTTTGCAAAGAAAGAGGATTTGCTGCACATTCCAAGGACACGGCTGTTTCTGAGGCAATCTGCAACCTGCTGTCAGATGGAAGTGCTCTCTGCCCTCTCCTGCCCTGCTCTAGGTACTAGCGGGCACTTTCCAGCCTGGCCGAGGCAAACAACCTCGAGAGATGTCACAGAGCATAAGTGGAGCACAGATGCTCAAAAGCAGCAAAGCTGAAGAGCCTGGCTCAGCTTCACTAGTGTGCAATTGACTGACTGCGAAAAACAAAGCAGCAGAGCACCGGGCTTCTGGGCGCTGTGAAGGCAATTGCCAAAACCAGGCAGCTGCTCCTTCCCAAGCACAGGCAGCTGCCTATGTTCTTGCTTGTCGACAAACTCACCGCTGCCCTTCTTTTCAGCAGCTGCCACCGTCTTCGGTGCATCTCGGAGCCTCTGGCGACGAGCAAGACTTGCCAAAGTGGGACACATCAGGACCAAGTAAAAACCCAGGCAAGTTGTCCTGGAACGCTTTCCATTCGCTTGCCGAGAGTGAATTCAAGAGGCAGGAGAGCGGCAGCCACCGTCCTCCAGCAGTCGGAAGGCTTCGCACACCAGCCCGCTTCTTTGCGGCTTCGTTCTTCGCCTCTTCCAAGCAACCGCGATCTCTGCTTCTCGGAGGCGAAGAAGCGGCTAATTCGCGCACAGCTCAGTAAAGCGGCAGCAAAGCGCTCCGGAGCGCCGCTTCAAGCCGAAAGACCCCGGGAAACGGCACTTTCCTCCGGATAGCTCCGGAGCCGCGCTTCTGCTTCTCTAGTCATCTCTAGCTTAGCGAAAAGCTTTCCCACTCCATTTGGCAAGGGGAGAGTGTACCTGCACTGCACACTAACCGCGGTTTGCAAAGAAAGAGGATTTGCTGCACATTCCAAGGACACGGCTCTTTCCGAGGCAATCTGCAACCTGCTGTCAGATGGAAGTGCTCTCTGCCCTCTCCTGCCCAGCTCTAGGTACTAGCGGGCACTTTCCAGCCTGGGCGAGGCAAACAACCTCGAGAGATGTCACAGAGCATAAGTGGAGCACAGATGCTCAAAAGCAGCAAAGCTGAAGAGCCTGGCTCAGCTTCACTAGTGTGCAATTGACTGACTGCGAAAAACAAAGCAGCAGAGCACCGGGCTTCTGGGCGCTGTGAAGGCAATTGCCAAAACCAGGCAGCTGCTCCTTCCCAAGCACAGGCAGCTGCCTATGTTCTTGCTTGTCGACAAACTCACCGCTGCCCTTCTTTTCAGCAGCTGCCACCGTCTTCGGTGCATCTCGGAGCCTCTGGCGACGAGCAAGACTTGCCAAGGTGGGACGCATCAGGACCAAGTAAAAACCCAGGCAAGTTGTCCTGGAACGCTTTCCATTCGCTTGCCGAAAGTGAATTCAAGAGGCAGGAGAGCGGCAGCCACCGTCCTCCAGCAGTCGGAAGGCTTCGCACACAAGCCCGCTTCTTTGCGGCTTCGTTCTTCGCCTCTTCCAAGCAACCGCGATCTCTGCTTCTCGGAGGCGCAGAAGCGGCTAATTCGCGCACAGCTCAGTAAAGCGGCAGCAAAGCGCTCCGGAGCGCCGCTTCAAGCCGAAAGACGCCGGGAAGCGGCACTTTCCTCCGTATAGCTCCGGAGCCGCGCTTCTGCTTCTCTAGTCATCTCTAGCTTAGCGAAAAGCTTTCCCACTCCATTTGGCAAGGGGAGAGTGGACCTGCACTGCACACTAAGTGCGGTTGGCAAAGAAAGAGGATTTGCTGCACATTCCAAGGACACGGCTCTTTCCGAGGCAATCTGCAACCTGCTGTCAGATGGAAGTGCTCTCTGCCCTCTCCTGCCCAGCTCTAGGTACTAGCGGGCACTTGCCAGCCTGGCCGAGGCAAACAACCTCCAGAGATGTCACAGAGCATAAGTGGAGCACAGATGCTCAAAAGCAGCAAAGCTGAAGAGCCTGGCTCAGCTTCACTAGTGTGCAATTGACTGACTGCGAAAAACAAAGCAGCAGAGCACCGGGCTTCTGGGCGCTGTGAAGGCAATTGCCAAAACCAGGCAGCTGCTCCTTCCCAAGCACAGGCAGCTGCCCATGTTCTTGCTTGTCGACAAAATCACCGCTGCCCTTCTTTTCAGCAGCTGCCACCGTCTTCGGTGCATCTCGGAGCCTCTGGCGACGAGCAAGACTTGCCAAGGTGGGACGCATCAGGACCAAGTCAAAACCCAGGCAAGTTGTCCTGGAACGCTTTCCATTCGCTTGCCGAGAGTGAATTCAAGAGGCAGGAGAGCGGCAGCCACTGTCCTCTGGCAGTCGGAAGGCTTCACACACAAGCCCGCTTCTTTGCGGCTTCGTTCTTCGCCTCTTCCAAGCAACCGCGATCTCTGCTTCTCGGAGGCGAAGAAGCGGCTAATTCGCGCACAGCTCAGTAAAGCGGCAGCAAAGCGCTCCGGAGCGCCGCTTCAAGCCGAAAGACGCCGGGAAGCGGCACTTTCCTCCGTATAGCTCCGGAGCCGCGCTTCTGCTTCTCTAGTCATCTCTAGCTTAGCGAAAAGCTTTCCCACTCCATTTGGCAAGGGGAGAGTGGACCTGCACTGCACACTAAGTGCGGTTGGCAAAGAAAGAGGATTTGCTGCACATTCCAAGGACACGGCTCTTTCCGAGGCAATCTGCAACCTGCTGTCAGATGGAAGTGCTCTCTGCCCTCTCCTGCCCAGCTCTAGGTACTAGCGGGCACTTTCCAGCCTGGCCGAGGCAAACAACCTCCAGAGATGTCACAGAGCATAAGTGGAGCACAGATGCTCAAAAGCAGCAAAGCTGAAGAGCCTGGCTCAGCTTCACTAGTGTGCAATTGACTGACTGCGAAAAACAAAGCAGCAGAGCACCGGGCTTCTGGGCGCTGTGAAGGCAATTGCCAAAACCAGGCAGCTGCTCCTTCCCAAGCACAGGCAGCTGCCCATGTTCTTGCTTGTCGACAAAATCACCGCTGCCCTTCTTTTCAGCAGCTGCCACCGTCTTCGGTGCATCTCGGAGCCTCTGGCGACGAGCAAGACTTGCCAAGGTGGGACGCATCAGGACCAAGTCAAAACCCAGGCAAGTTGTCCTGGAACGCTTTCCATTCGCTTGCCGAGAGTGAATTCAACAGGCAGGAGAGCGGCAGCCACCGTCCTCCAGCAGTCGGAAGGCTTCACACACAAGCCCGCTTCTTTGCGGCTTCGTTCTTCGCCTCTTCCAAGCAACCGCGATCTCTGCTTCTCGGAGGCGAAGAAGCGGCTAATTCACGCACAGCTCAGTAAAGCGGCAGCAAAGCGCTCCGGAGCGCCGCTTCAAGCCGAAAGACCCCGGGAAACGGCACTTTCCTCCGGATAGCTCCGGAGCCGCGCTTCTGCTTCTCTAGTCATCTCTAGCTTAGCGAAAAGCTTTCCCACTCCATTTGGCAACGGGAGAGTGGACCTGCACTGCACACTAAGTGCGGTTTGCAAAGAAAGAGGATTTGCTGCACATTCCAAGGACACGGCTCTTTCCGAGGCAATCTGCAACCTGCTGTCAGATGGAAGTGCTCTCTGCCCTCTCCTGCCCAGCTCTAGGTACTAGCGGGCACTTCCCAGCCTGGGCGAGGCAAACAACCTCCAGAGATGTCACAGAGCATAAGTGGGGCACAGATGCTCAAAAGCAGCAAAGCTGAAGAGCCTGGCTCAGCTTCACTAGTGTGCAATTGACTGACTGCGAAAAACAAAGCAGCAGAGCACCGGGCTTCTGGGCGCTGTGAAGGCAATTGCCAAAACCAGGCAGCTGCTCCTTCCCAAGCACAGGCAGCTGCCTATGTTCTTGCTTTTCGACAAACTCACCGCTGCCCTTCTTTTCAGCAGCTGCCACCGTCTTCGGTGCATCTCGGAGCCTCTGGCGACGAGCAAGACTTGCCAAGGTGGGAGGCATCAGGACCAAGTCAAAACCCAGGCAAGTTGTCCTGGAACGCTTTCCATTCGCTTGCCGAGAGTGAATTCAAGAGGCAGGAGAGCGGCAACCACTGTCCTCCGGCAGTCTGAAGGCTTGGCACACAAGCCCGCTTCTTTGCGGCTTCGTTCTTCGCCTCTTCCAAGCAACCGCGATCTCTGCTTCTCGGAGGCGAAGAAGCGGCTAATTCGCGCACAGCTCAGTAAAGCGGCAGCGGAGCGCTCCGGAGCGCCGCTTCAAGCCGAAAGACCCCGGGAAACGGCACTTTCCTCCGGATAGCTCCGGAGCCGCGCTTCTGCTTCTCTAGTCATCTCTAGCTTAGCGAAAAGCTTTCCCACTCCATTTGGCAAGGGGAGAGCGTACCTGCACTGCACACTAACCGCGGTTTGCAAAGAAAGAGGATTTGCTGCACATTCCAAGGACACGGCTCTTTCCGAGGCAATGTGCAACCTGCTGTCAGATGGAAGTGCTCTCTGCCCTCTCCTGCCCAGCTCTAGGTACTAGCGGGCACTTTCCAGCCTGGCCGAGGCAAACAACCTCCAGAGATGTCACAGAGCATAAGTGGGGCACAGATGCTCAAAAGCAGCAAAGCTGAAGAGCCTGGCTCAGCTTCACTAGTGTGCAATTGACTGACTGTGAAAAACAAAGCAGCAGAGCACCGGGCTTCTGGGCGCTGTGAAGGCAATTGCCAAAACCAGGCAGCTGCTCCTTCCCAAGCACAGGCAGCTGCCTATGTTCTTGCTTGTCGACAAACTCACCGCTGCCCTTCTTTTCAGCAGCTGCCACCGTCTTCGGTGCATCTCGGAGCCTCTGGCGACGAGCAAGACTTGCCAAGTTGGGAGGCATCAGGACCAAGTCAAAACCCAGGCAAGTTGTCCTGGAACGCTTTCCATTCGCTTGCCGAGAGTGAATTCAAGAGGCAGGAGAGCGGCAACCACTGTCCTCCGGCAGTCGGAAGGCTTGGCACACAAGCCCGCTTCTTTGCGGCTTCGTTCTTCGCCTCTTCCAAGCAACCGCGATCTCTGCTTCTCGGAGGCGAAGAAGCGGCTAATTCGCGCACAGCTCAGTAAAGCGGCAGCAAAGCGCTCCGGAGCGCCGCTTCAAGCCGAAAGACGCCGGGAAGCGGCACTTTCCTCCGGATAGCTCCGGAGCCGCGCTTCTGCTTCTCTAGTCATCTCTTGCTTAGCGAAAAGCTTTCCCACTCCATTTGGCAAGGGGAGAGCGTACCTGCACTGCACACTAACCGCGGTTTGCAAAGAAAGAGGATTTGCTGCACATTCCAAGGACACGGCTCTTTCCGAGGCAGTCTGCAACCTGCTGTCAGATGGAAGTGCTCTCTGCCCTCTCCTGCCCAGCTCTAGGTACTAGCGTGCACTTTCCAGCCTGGGCGAGGCAAACAACCTCGAGAGATGTCACAGAGCATAACTGGAGCACAGATGCTCAAAAGCAGCAAAGCTGAAGAGCCTGGCTCAGCTTCACTAGTGTGCAATTGACTGACTGTGAAAAACAAAGCAGCAGAGCACCGGGCTTCTGGGCGCTGTGAAGGCAATTGCCAAAACCAGGCAGCTGTTCCTTCCCAAGCACAGGCAGCTGCCCATGTTCTTGCTTGTCGACAAACTCACCGCTGCCCTTCTTTTCAGCAGCTGCCACCGTCTTCGGTGCATCTCGGAGCCTCTGGCGACGAGCAAGACTTGCCAAGGTGGGACGCATCAGGACCAAGAAAAACCCAGGCAAGTTGTCCTGGAACGCTTTCCATTCGCTTGCCGAGAGTGAATTCAAGAGGCAGGAGAGCGGCAGCCACTGTCCTCTGGCAGTCGGAAGGCTTCACACACAAGCCCGCTTCTTTGCGGCTTCGTTCTTCGCCTCTTCTAAGCAACCGCGATCTCTGCTTCTCGGAGGCGAAGAAGCGGCTAATTCGCGCACAGCTCAGTAAAGCGGCAGCGGAGCGCTCCGGAGCGCCGCTTCAAGCCGAAAGACCCCGGGAAACGGCACTTTCCTCCGGATAGCTCCGGAGCCGCGCTTCTGCTTCTCTAGTCATCTCTAGCTTAGCGAAAAGCTTTCCCACTCCATTTGGCAAGGGGAGAGTGTACCTGCACTGCACACTAACCGCGGTTTGCAAAGAAAGAGGATTTGCTGCACATTCCAAGGACACGGCTCTTTCCGAGGCAATCTGCAACCTGCTGTCAGATGGAAGTGCTCTCTGCCCTCTCCT
Source organism: Anomalospiza imberbis (assembly GCF_031753505.1). NCBI lineage: Eukaryota > Metazoa > Chordata > Aves > Passeriformes > Viduidae > Anomalospiza > Anomalospiza imberbis. The sequence continues at coordinate 29,773 of NW_027099971.1, forward strand.
GCCCAGCTCTAGGTACTAGCGGGCACTTTCCAGCCTGGCCGAGGCAAACAACCTCGAGAGATGTCACAGAGCATAAGTGGAGCACAGATGCTCAAAAGCAGCAAAGCTGAAGAGCCTGGCTCAGCTTCACTAGTGTGCAATTGACTGACTGCGAAAAACAAAGCAGCAGAGCACCGGGCTTCTGGGCGCTGTGAAGGCAATTGCCAAAACCAGGCAGCTGCTCCTTCCCAAGCACAGGCAGCTGCCCATGTTCTTGCTTGTCGACAAACTCACCGCTGCCCTTCTTTTCAGCAGCTGCCACCGTCTTCGGTGCATCTCTGAGCCTCTGGCGACGAGCAAGACTTGCCAAGGTGGGACGCATCAGGACCAAGTCAAAACCCAGGCAAGTTGTCCTGGAACGCTTTCCATTCGCTTGCCGAAAGTGAATTCAACAGGCAGGAGAGCGGCAGCCACTGTCCTCCAGCAGTCTGAAGGCTTCGCACACAAGCCCGCTTCTTTGCGGCTTCGTTCTTCGCCTCTTCCAAGCAACCGCGATCTCTGCTTCTCGGAGGCGAAGAAGCGGCTAATTCGCGCACAGCTCAGTAAAGCGGCAGCGCAGCGCTCCGGAGCGCCGCTTCAAGCCGAAAGACGCCGGGAAGCGGCACTTTCCTCCGGATAGCTCCGGAGCCGCGCTTCTGCTTCTCTAGTCATCTCTAGCTTAGCGAAAAGCTTTCCCACTCCAGTTGGCAAGGGGAGAGCGTACCTGCACTGCACACTAACCGCGGTTTGCAAAGAAAGAGGATTTGCTGCACATTCCAAGGACACGGCTCTTTCCGAGGCAATCTGCAACCTGCTGTCAGATGGAAGTGCTCTCTGCCCTCTCCTGCCCAGCTCTAGGTACTAGCGGGCACTTTCCAGCCTGGCCGAGGCAAACAACCTCCAGAGATGTCACAGAGCATAAGTGGAGCACAGATGCTCAAAAGCAGCAAAGCTGAAGAGCCTGGCTCAGCTTCACTAGTGTGCAATTGACTGACTGTGAAAAACAAAGCAGCAGAGCACCGGGCTTCTGGGCGCTGTGAAGGCAATTGCCAAAACCAGGCAGCTGTTCCTTCCCAAGCACAGGCAGCTGCCCATGTTCTTGCTTGTCGACAAACTCACCGCTGCCCTTCTTTTCAGCAGCTGCCACCGTCTTCGGTGCATCTCGGAGCCTCTGGCGACGAGCAAGACTTGCCAAGGTGGGACACATCAGGACCAAGTAAAAACCCAGGCAAGTGTTCCTGGAACGCTTTCCATTCGCTTGCCGAGAGTGAATTCAAGAGGCAGGAGAGCGGCAGCCACTGTCCTCTGGCAGTCGGAAGGCTTCACACACAAGCCCGCTTCTTTGCGGCTTCGTTCTTCGCCTCTTCTAAGCAACCGCGATCTCTGCTTCTCGGAGGCGAAGAAGCGGCTAATTCGCGAACAGCTCAGTAAAGCGGCAGCGGAGCGCTCCGGAGCGCCGCTTCAAGCCGAAAGACGCCGGGAAACGGCACTTTCCTCCGGATAGCTCCGGAGCCGCGCTTCTGCTTCTCTAGTCATCTCTAGCTTAGCGAAAAGCTTTCCCACTCCATTTGGCAAGGGGAGAGCGTACCTGCACTGCACACTAACCGCGGTTTGCAAAGAAAGAGGATTTGCTGCACATTCCAAGGACACGGCTCTTTCCGAGGCAATCTGCAACCTGCTGTCAGATGGAAGTGCTCTCTGCCCTCTCCTGCCCAGCTCTAGGTACTAGCGGGCACTTTCCAGCCTGGCCGAGGCAAACAACCTCCAGAGATGTCACAGAGCCTAAGTGGAGCACAGATGCTCAAAAGCAGCAAAGCTGAAGAGCCTGGCTCAGCTTCACTAGTGTGCAATTGACTGACTGCGAAAAACAAAGCAGCAGAGCACCGGGCTTCTGGGCGCTGTGAAGGCAATTGCCAAAACCAGGCAGCTGCTCCTTCCCAAGCACAGGCAGCTGCCTATGTTCTTGCTTGTCGACAAACTCACCGCTGCCCTTCTTTTCAGCAGCTGCCACCGTCTTCGGTGCATCTCGGAGCCTCTGGCGACGAGCAAGACTTGCCAAGGTGGGACGCATCAGGACCAAGTCAAAACCCAGGCAAGTGTTCCTGGGACGCTTTCCATTCGCTTGCCGAGAGTGAATTCAAGAGGCAGGAGAGCGGCAGCCACCGTCCTCCAGCAGTCGGAAGGCTTGGCACACAAGCCCGCTTCTTTGCGGCTTCGTTCTTCGCCTCTTCCAAGCAACCGCGATCTCTGCTTCTCGGAGGCGAAGAAGCGGCTAATTCGCGCACAGCTCAGTAAAGCGGCAGCAAAGCGCTCCGGAGCGCCGCTTCAAGCCGAAAGACGCCGGGAAGCGGCACTTTCCTCCGGATAGCTCCGGAGCCGCGCTTCTGCTTCTCTAGTCATCTCTATCTCAGCGAAAAGCTTTCCCACTCCATTTGGCAAGGGGAGAGCGTACCTGCACTGCACACTAAGTGCGGTTTGCAAAGAAAGAGGATTTGCTGCACATTCCAAGGACACGGCTCTTTCCGAGGCAATCTGCAACCTGCTGTCAGATGGAAGTGCTCTCTGCCCTCTCCTGCCCAGCTCTAGGTACTAGCGGGCACTTTCCAGCCTGGCCGAGGCAAACAACCTCGAGAGATGTCACAGAGCATAAGTGGAGCACAGATGCTCAAAAGCAGCAAAGCTGAAGAGCCTGGCTCAGCTTCACTAGTGTGCAATTGACTGACTGCGAAAAACAAAGCAGCAGAGCACCGGGCTTATGGGCGCTGTGAAGGCAATTGCCAAAACCAGGCAGCTGCTCCTTCCCAAGCACAGGCAGCTGCCCATGTTCTTGCTTGTCGACAAACTCACCGCTGCCCTTCTTTTCAGCAGCTGCCACCGTCTTCGGTGCATCTCGGAGCCTCTGGCGACGAGCAAGACTTGCCAAGGTGGGACGCATCAGGACCAAGTCAAAACCCAGGCAAGTTGTCCTGGAACACTTTCCATTCGCTTGCCGAGAGTGAATTCAAGAGGCAGGAGAGCGGCAGCCACTGTCCCCCGGCAGTCTGAAGGCTTCACACACAAGCCCGCTTCTTTGCGGCTTCGTTCTTCGCCTCTTCCAAGCAACCGCGATCTCTGCTTCTCGGAGGCGAAGAAGCGGCTAATTCGCGCACAGCTCAGTAAAGCGGCAGCGGAGCGCTCCGGAGCGCCGCTTCAAGCCGAAAGACCCCGGGAAACGGCACTTTCCTCCGGATAGCTCCGGAGCCGCGCTTCTGCTTCTCTAGTCATCTCTAGCTTAGCGAAAAGCTTTCCCACTCCATTTGGCAAGGGGAGAGTGTACCTGCACTGCACACTAACCGCGGTTTGCAAAGAAAGAGGATTTGCTGCACATTCCAAGGACACGGCTCTTTCCGAGGCAATCTGCAACCTGCTGTCAGATGGAAGTGCTCTCTGCCCTCTCCTGCCCAGCTCTAGGTACTAGCGGGCACTTGCCAGCCTGGCCGAGGCAAACAACCTCGAGAGATGTCACAGAGCCTAAGTGGAGCACAGATGCTCAAAAGCAGCAAAGCTGAAGAGCCTGGCTCAGCTTCACTAGTGTGCAATTGACTGACTGTGAAAAACAAAGCAGCAGAGCACCGGGCTTCTGGGCGCTGTGAAGGCAATTGCCAAAACCAGGCAGCTGCTCCTTCCCAAGCACAGGCAGCTGCCTATGTTCTTGCTTTTCGACAAACTCACCGCTGCCCTTCTTTTCAGCAGCTGCCACCGTCTTCGGTGCATCTCGGAGCCTCTGGCGACGAGCAAGACTTGCCAAGGTGGGACGCATCAGGACCAAGTCAAAACCCAGGCAAGTTGTCCTGGAACGCTTTCCATTCGCTTGCCGAGAGTGAATTCAAGAGGCAGGAGAGCGGCAGGCACTGTCCTCCGGCAGTCTGAAGGCTTCACACACAAGCCCGCTTCTTTGCGGCTTCGTTCTTCGCCTCTTCCAAGCAACCGCGATCTCTGCTTCTCGGAGGCGAAGAAGCGGCTAATTCGCGCACAGCTCAGTAAAGCGGCAGCGGAGCGCTCCGGAGCGCCACTTCAAGCCGAAAGACCCCGGGAAACGGCACTTTCCTCCGGATAGCTCCGGAGCCGCGCTTCTGCTTCTCTAGTCATCTCTAGCTTAGCGAAAACCTTTCCCACTCCATTTGGCAAGGGGAGAGTGTACCTGCACTGCACACTAACCGCGGTTTGCAAAGAAAGAGGATTTGCTGCACATTCCAAGGACACGGCTGTTTCTGAGGCAATCTGCAACCTGCTGTCAGATGGAAGTGCTCTCTGCCCTCTCCTGCCCAGCTCTAGGTACTAGCGTGCACTTTCCAGCCTGGGCGAGGCAAACAACCTCGAGAGATGTCACAGAGCCTAAGTGGAGCACAGATGCTCAAAAGCAGCAAAGCTGAAGAGCCTGGCTCAGCTTCACTAGTGTGCAATTGACTGACTGCGAAAAACAAAGCAGCAGAGCACCGGGCTTCTGGGCGCTGTGAAGGCAATTGCCAAAACCAGGCAGCTGTTCCTTCCCAAGCACAGGCAGCTGCCCATGTTCTTGCTTGTCGACAAACTCACCGCTGCCCTTCTTTTCAGCAGCTGCCACCGTCTTCGGTGCATCTCGGAGCCTCTGGCGACGAGCAAGACTTGCCAAGGTGGGACGCATCAGGACCAAGTCAAAACCCAGGCAAGTGTTCCTGGAACGCTTTCCATTCGCTTGCCGAGAGTGAATTCAAGAGGCAGGAGAGCGGCAGCCACTGTCCTCTGGCAGTCGGAAGGCTTCACACACAAGCCCGCTTCTTTGCGGCTTCGTTCTTCGCCTCTTCTAAGCAACCGCGATCTCTGCTTCTCGGAGGCGAAGAAGCGGCTAATTCGCGCACAGCTCAGTAAAGCGGCAGCGGAGCGCTCCGGAGCGCCGCTTCAAGCCGAAAGACGCCGGGAAGCGGCACTTTCCTCCGGATAGCTCCGGAGCCGCGCTTCTGCTTCTCTAGTCATCTCTAGCTTAGCGAAAAGCTTTCCCACTCCATTTGGCAAGGGGAGAGTGTACCTGCACTGCACACTAACCGCGGTTTGCAAAGAAAGAGGATTTGCTGCACATTCCAAGGACACGGCTGTTTCTGAGGCAATCTGCAACCTGCTGTCAGATGGAAGTGCTCTCTGCCCTCTCCTGCCCAGCTCTAGGTACTAGCGGGCACTTTCCAGCCTGGCCGAGGCAAACAACCTCGAGAGATGTCACAGAGCCTAAGTGGAGCACAGATGCTCAAAAGCAGCAAAGCTGAAGAGCCTGGCTCAGCTTCACTAGTGTGCAATTGACTGACTGCGAAAAACAAAGCAGCAGAGCACCGGGCTTCTGGGCGCTGTGAAGGCAATTGCCAAAACCAGGCAGCTGCTCCTTCCCAAGCACAGGCAGCTGCCCATGTTCTTGCTTGTCGACAAACTCACCGCTGCCCTTCTTTTCAGCAGCTGCCACCGTCTTCGGTGCATCTCGGAGCCTCTGGCGACGAGCAAGACTTGCCAAGGTGGGAGGCATCAGGACCAAGTCAAAACGCAGGCAAGTTGTCCTGGAACGCTTTCCATTCGCTTGCCGAGAGTGAATTCAAGAGGCAGGAGAGCGGCAGCCACTGTCCCCCGGCAGTCGGAAGGCTTCACACACAAGCCCGCTTCTTTGCGGCTTCGTTCTTCGCCTCTTCCAAGCAACCGCGATCTCTGCTTCTCGGAGGCGAAGAAGCGGCTAATTCGCGCACAGCTCAGTAAAGCGGCAGCGGAGCGCTCCGGAGCGCCGCTTCAAGCCGAAAGACCCCGGGAAACGGCACTTTCCTCCGGATAGCTCCGGAGCCGCGCTTCTGCTTCTCTAGTCATCTCTAGCTTAGCGAAAAGCGTTCCCACTCCATTTGGCAAGGGGAGAGCGTACCTGCACTGCACACTAACCGCGGTTTGCAAAGAAAGAGGATTTGCTGCACATTCCAAGGACACGGCTGTTTCTGAGGCAATCTGCAACCTGCTGTCAGATGGAAGTGCTCTCTGCCCTCTCCTGCCAAGCTCTAGGTACTAGCGGGCACTTTCCAGCCTGGGCGAGGCAAACAACCTCCAGAGATGTCACAGAGCATAAGTGGGGCACAGATGCTCAAAAGCAGCAAAGCTGAAGAGCCTGGCTCAGCTTCACTAGTGTGCAATTGACTGACTGCGAAAAACAAAGCAGCAGAGCACCGGGCTTCTGGGCGCTGTGAAGGCAATTGCCAAAACCAGGCAGCTGCTCCTTCCCAAGCACAGGCAGCTGCCTATGTTCTTGCTTGTCGACAAACTCACCGCTGCCCTTCTTTTCAGCAGCTGCCACCGTCTTCGGTGCATCTCGGAGCCTCTGGCGACGAGCAAGACTTGCCAAGGTGGGAGGCATCAGGACCAAGTCAAAACCCAGGCAAGTTGTCCTGGAACGCTTTCCATTCGCTTGCCGAGAGTGAATTCAAGAGGCAGGAGAGCGGCAGCCACTGTCCTCCGGCAGTCTGAAGGCTTGGCACACAAGCCCGCTTCTTTGCGGCTTCGTTCTTCGCCTCTTCCAAGCAACCGCGATCTCTGCTTCTCGGAGGCGAAGAAGCGGCTAATTCGCGCACAGCTCAGTAAAGCGGCAGCAAAGCGCTCCGGAGCGCCGCTTCAAGCCGAAAGACGCCGGGAAGCGGCACTTTCCTCCGGATAGCTCCGGAGCCGCGCTTCTGCTTCTCTAGTCATCTCTAGCTTAGCGAAAAGCTTTCCCACTCCAGTTGGCAAGGGGAGAGCGTACCTGCACTGCACACTAACCGCGGTTTGCAAAGAAAGAGGATTTGCTGCACATTCCAAGGACACGGCTGTTTCTGAGGCAATCTGCAACCTGCTGTCAGATGGAAGTGCTCTCTGCCCTCTCCTGCCCAGCTCTGTGTACTAGCGGGCACTTTCCAGCCTGGCCGAGGCAAACAACCTCGAGAGATGTCACAGAGCATAAGTGGAGCACAGATGCTCAAAAGCAGCAAAGCTGAAGAGCCTGGCTCAGCTTGACTAGTGTGCAATTGACTGACTGCGAAAAACAAAGCAGCAGAGCACCGGGCTTCTGGGCGCTGTGAAGGCAATTGCCAAAACCAGGCAGCTGCTCCTTCCCAAGCACAGGCAGCTGCCTATGTTCTTGCTTGTCGACAAACTCACCGCTGCCCTTCTTTTCAGCAGCTGCCACCGTCTTCGGTGCATCTCGGAGCCTCTGGCGACGAGCAAGACTTGCCAAGGTGGGACGCATCAGGACCAAGTCAAAACCCAGGCAAGTTGTCCTGGAACGCTTTCCATTCGCTTGCCGAGAGTGAATTCAAGAGGCAGGAGAGCGGCAGCCACTGTCCCCCGGCAGTCGGAAGGCTTCACACACAAGCCCGCTTCTTTGCGGCTTCGTTCTTCGCCTCTTCCAAGCAACCGCGATCTCTGCTTCTCGGAGGCGAAGAAGCGGCTAATTCGCGCACAGCTCAGTAAAGCGGCAGCGGAGCGCTCCGGAGCGCCGCTTCAAGCCGAAAGACCCCGGGAAACGGCACTTTCCTCCGGATAGCTCCGGAGCCGCGCTTCTGCTTCTCTAGTCATCTCTAGCTTAGCGAAAAGCTTTCCCACTCCATTTGGCAAGGGGAGAGCGTACCTGCACTGCACACTAACCGCGGTTTGCAAAGAAAGAGGATTTGCTGCACATTCCAAGGACACGGCTGTTTCTGAGGCAATCTGCAACCTGCTGTCAGATGGAAGTGCTCTCTGCCCTCTCCTGCCCAGCTCTGTGTACTAGCGGGCACTTTCCAGCCTGGCCGAGGCAAACAACCTCCAGAGATGTCACAGAGCATAAGTGGGGCACAGATGCTCAAAAGCAGCAAAGCTGAAGAGCCTGGCTCAGCTTCACTAGTGTGCAATTGACTGACTGCGAAAAACAAAGCAGCAGAGCACCGGGCTTCTGGGCGCTGTGAAGGCAATTGCCAAAACCAGGCAGCTGCTCCTTCCCAAGCACAGGCAGCTGCCTATGTTCTTGCTTGTCGACAAACTCACCGCTGCCCTTCTTTTCAGCAGCTGCCACCGTCTTCGGTGCATCTCGGAGCCTCTGGCGACGAGCAAGACTTGCCAAGGTGGGAGGCATCAGGACCAAGTCAAAACCCAGGCAAGTTGTCCTGGAACGCTTTCCATTCGCTTGCCGAGAGTGAATTCAAGAGGCAGGAGAGCGGCAACCACTGTCCTCCGGCAGTCTGAAGGCTTGGCACACAAGCCCGCTTCTTTGCGGCTTCGTTCTTCGCCTCTTCCAAGCAACCGCGATCTCTGCTTCTCGGAGGCGAAGAAGCGGCTAATTCGCGCACAGCTCAGTAAAGCGGCAGCGGAGCGCTCCGGAGCGCCGCTTCAAGCCGAAAGACGCCGGGAAACGGCACTTTCCTCCGGATAGCTCCGGAGCCGCGCTTCTGCTTCTCTAGTCATCTCTAGCTTAGCGAAAAGCTTTCCCACTCCATTTGGCAAGGGGAGAGTGGACCTGCACTGCACACTAACCGCGGTTTGCAAAGAAAGAGGATTTGCTGCACATTCCAAGGACACGGCTCTTTCCGAGGCAGTCTGCAACCTGCTGTCAGATGGAAGTGCTCTCTGCCCTCTCCTGCCCAGCTCTAGGTACTAGCGTGCACTTTCCAGCCTGGGCGAGGCAAACAACCTCCAGAGATGTCACAGAGCATAACTGGAGCACAGATGCTCAAAAGCAGCAAAGCTGAAGAGCCTGGCTCAGCTTCACTAGTGTGCAATTGACTGACTGTGAAAAACAAAGCAGCAGAGCACCGGGCTTCTGGGCGCTGTGAAGGCAATTGCCAAAACCAGGCAGCTGTTCCTTCCCAAGCACAGGCAGCTGCCCATGTTCTTGCTTGTCGACAAACTCACCGCTGCCCTTCTTTTCAGCAGCTGCCACCGTCTTCGGTGCATCTCGGAGCCTCTGGCGACGAGCAAGACTTGCCAAGGTGGGACGCATCAGGACCAAGTCAAAACCCAGGCAAGTTGTCCTGGAACGCTTTCCATTCGCTTGCCGAGAGTGAATTCAACAGGCAGGAGAGCGGCAGCCACCGTCCTCCAGCAGTCTGAAGGCTTCGCACACAAGCCCGCTTCTTTGCGGCTTCGTTCTTCGCCTCTTCCAAGCAACCGCGATCTCTGCTTCTCGGAGGCGAAGAAGCGGCTAATTCGCGCACAGCTCAGTAAAGCGGCAGCAAAGCGCTCCGGAGCGCCGCTTCAAGCCGAAAGACCCCGGGAAACGGCACTTTCTTCCGGATAGCTCCGGAGCCGCGCTTCTGCTTCTCTAGTCATCTCTAGCTTAGCGAAAAGCTTTCCCACTCCATTTGGCAACGGGAGAGTGTACCTGCACTGCACACTAACCGCGGTTTGCAAAGAAAGAGGATTTGCTGCACATTGCAAGGACACGGCTGTTTCTGAGGCAATCTGCAACCTGCTGTCAGATGGAAGTGCTCTCTGCCCTCTCCTGCCCAGCTCTAGGTACTAGCGGGCACTTTCCAGCCTGGCCGAGGCAAACAACCTCGAGAGATGTCACAGAGCCTAAGTGGAGCACAGATGCTCAAAAGCAGCAAAGCTGAAGAGCCTGGCTCAGCTTCACTAGTGTGCAATTGACTGACTGCGAAAAACAAAGCAGCAGAGCACCGGGCTTCTGGGCGCTGTGAAGGCAATTGCCAAAACCAGGCAGCTGCTCCTTCCCAAGCACAGGCAGCTGCCTATGTTCTTGCTTGTCGACAAACTCACCGCTGCCCTTCTTTTCAGCAGCTGCCACCGTCTTCTGTGCATCTCGGAGCCTCTGGCGACGAGCAAGACTTGCCAAGGTGGGACGCATCAGGACCAAGTCAAAACCCAGGCAAGTTGTCCTGGAACGCTTTCCATTCGCTTGCCGAAAGTGAATTCAAGAGGCAGGAGAGCGGCAACCACTGTCCTCCGGCAGTCTGAAGGCTTGGCACACAAGCCCGCTTCTTTGCGGCTTCGTTCTTCGCCTCTTCCAAGCAACCGCGATCTCTGCTTCTCGGAGGCGAAGAAGCGGCTAATTCGCGCACAGCTCAGTAAAGCGGCAGCAAAGCGCTCCGGAGCGCCGCTTCAAGCCGAAAGACGCCGGGAAGCGGCACTTTCCTCCGGATAGCTCCGGAGCCGCGCTTCTGCTTCTCTAGTCATCTCTAGCTTAGCGAAAAGCTTTCCCACTCCATTTGGCAAGGGGAGAGCGTACCTGCACTGCACACTAACCGCGGTTTGCAAAGAAAGAGGATTTGCTGCACATTCCAAGGACACGGCTCTTTCCGAGGCAATGTGCAACCTGCTGTCAGATGGAAGTGCTCTCTGCCCTCTCCTGCCCAGCTCTAGGTACTAGCGGGCACTTTCCAGCCTGGCCGAGGCAAACAACCTCCAGAGATGTCACAGAGCATAAGTGGAGCACAGATGCTCAAAAGCAGCAAAGCTGAAGAGCCTGGCTCAGCTTCACTAGTGTGCAATTGACTGACTGCGAAAAACAAAGCAGCAGAGCACCGGGCTTCTGGGCGCTGTGAAGGCAATTGCCAAAAGCAGGCAGCTGCTCCTTCCCAAGCACAGGCAGCTGCCCATGTTCTTGCTTGTCGACAAACTCACCGCTGCCCTTCTTTTCAGCAGCTGCCACCGTCTTCGGTGCATCTCGGAGCCTCTGGCGACGAGCAAGACTTGCCAAGGTGGGACGCATCAGGACCAAGTCAAAACCCAGGCAAGTTGTCCTGGAACACTTTCCATTCGCTTGCCGAGAGTGAATTCAACAGGCAGGAGAGCGGCAGCCACCGTCCTCCAGCAGTCGGAAGGCTTGGCACACAAGCCCGCTTCTTTGCGGCTTCGTTCTTCGCCTCTTCCAAGCAACCGCGATCTCTGCTTCTCGGAGGCGAAGAAGCGGCTAATTCGCGCACAGCTCAGTAGAGCGCACGCGGAGCGCTCCGGAGCGCCGCTTCAAGCCGAAAGACGCCGGGAAGCGGCACTTTCCTCCGGATAGCTCCGGAGCCGCGCTTCTGCTTCTCTAGTCATCTCTTGCTTAGCGAAAAGCTTTCCCACTCCATTTGGCAAGGGGAGAGCGTACCTGCACTGCACACTAACCGCGGTTTGCAAAGAAAGAGGATTTGCTGCACATTCCAAGGACACGGCTCTTTCCGAGGCAATCTGCAACCTGCTGTCAGATGGAAGTGCTCTCTGCCCTCTCCTGCCCAGCTCTAGGTACTAGCGGGCACTTTCCAGCCTGGCCGAGGCAAACAACCTCCAGAGATGTCACAGAGCATAAGTGGAGCACAGATGCTCAAAAGCAGCAAAGCTGAAGAGCCTGGCTCAGCTTCACTAGTGTGCAATTGACTGACTGCGAAAAACAAAGCAGCAGAGCACCGGGCTTCTGGGCGCTGTGAAGGCAATTGCCAAAACCAGGCAGCTGCTCCTTCCCAAGCACAGGCAGCTGCCTATGTTCTTGCTTGTCGACAAACTCACCGCTGCCCTTCTTTTCAGCAGCTGCCACCGTCTTCTGTGCATCTCGGAGCCTCTGGCGACGAGCAAGACTTGCCAAGGTGGGACGCATCAGGACCAAGTCAAAACCCAGGCAAGTTGTCCTGGAACGCTTTCCATTCGCTTGCCGAGAGTGAATTCAACAGGCAGGAGAGCGGCAGCCACCGTCCTCCAGCAGTCGGAAGGCTTGGCACACAAGCCCGCTTCTTTGCGGCTTCGTTCTTCGCCTCTTCCAAGCAACCGCGATCTCTGCTTCTCGGAGGCGAAGAAGCGGCTAATTCGCGCACAGCTCAGTAGAGCGGCAGCGGAGCGCTCCGGAGCGCCGCTTCAAGCCGAAAGACGCCGGGAAGCGGCACTTTCCTCCGGATAGCTCCGGAGCCGCGCTTCTGCTTCTCTAGTCATCTCTAGCTTAGCGAAAAGCTTTCCCACTCCATTTGGCAAGGGGAGAGCGTACCTGCACTGCACACTAACCGCGGTTTGCAAAGAAAGAGGATTTGCTGCACATTCCAAGGACACGGCTCTTTCCGAGGCAATCTGCAACCTGCTGTCAGCTGGAAGTGCTCTCTGCCCCTCTCCTGCCCAGCTCTAGGTACTAGCGGGCACTTTCCAGCCTGGCCGAGGCAAACAACCTCCAGAGATGTCACAGAGCATAAGTGGAGCACAGATGCTCAAAAGCAGCAAAGCTGAAGAGCCTGGCTCAGCTTCACTAGTGCGCAATTGACTGACTGCGAAAAACAAAGCAGCAGAGCACCGGGCTTCTGGGCGCTGTGAAGGCAATTGCCAAAAGCAGGCAGCTGCTCCTTCCCAAGCACAGGCAGCTGCCTATGTTCTTGCTTGTCGACAAACTCACCGCTGCCCTTCTTTTCAGCAGCTGCCACCGTCTTCTGTGCATCTCGCAGCCTCTGGCGACGAGCAAGACTTGCCAAGGTGGGACGCATCAGGACCAAGTCAAAACCCAGGCAAGTTGTCCTGGAACGCTTTCCATTCGCTTGCCGAGAGTGAATTCAAGAGGCAGGAATGCGGCAGCCACCGTCCTCCGGCAGTCGGAAGGCTTGGCACACAAGCCCGCTTCTTTGCGGCTTCGTTCTTCGCCTCTTCAAGCAACCGCGACCTCTGCTTCTCGGAGGCGAAGAAGCGGCTAATTCGCGCACAGCTCAGTAGAGCGGCAGCGGAGCGCTCCGGAGCGCCGCTTCAAGCCGAAAGACGCCGGGAAGCGGCACTTTCCTCCGGATAGCTCCGGAGCCGCGCTTCTGCTTCTCTAGTCATCTCTAGCTTAGCGAAAGCTTTCCCACTCCATTTGGCAAGGGGAGAGCGTACCTGCACTGCACACTAACCGCGGTTTGCAAAGAAAGAGGATTTGCTGCACATTCCAAGGACACGGCTCTTTCCGAGGCAATCTGCAACCTGCTGTCAGATGGAAGTGCTCTCTGCCCTCTCCTGCCCAGCTCTAGGTACTAGCGGGCACTTTCCAGCCTGGCCGAGGCAAACAACCTCCAGAGATGTCACAGAGCATAAGTGGAGCACAGATGCTCAAAAGCAGCAAAGCTGAAGAGCCTGGCTCAGCTTCACTAGTGTGCAATTGACTGACTGCGAAAAACAAAGCAGCAGAGCACCGGGCTTCTGGGCGCTGTGAAGGCAATTGCCAAAAGCAGGCAGCTGCTCCTTCCCAAGCACAGGCCAGCTGCCTATGTTCTTGCTTGTCGACAAACTCACCGCTGCCCTTCTTTTCAGCAGCTGCCACCGTCTTCTGTGCATCTCGCAGCCTCTGGCGACGAGCAAGACTTGCCAAGGTGGGACGCATCAGGACCAAGTCAAAACCCAGGCAAGTTGTCCTGGAACGCTTTCCATTCGCTTGCCGAGAGTGAATTCAAGAGGCAGGAGAGCGGCAGCCACCGTCCTCCAGCAGTCGGAAGGCTTGGCACACAAGCCCGCTTCTTTGCGGCTTCGTTCTTCGCCTCTTCCAAGCAACCGCGATCTCTGCTTCTCGGAGGCGAAGAAGCGGCTAATTCGCGCACAGCTCAGTAGAGCGCACGCGGAGCGCTCCGGAGCGCCGCTTCAAGCCGAAAGACGCCGGGAAGCGGCACTTTCCTCCGGATAGCTCCGGAGCCGCGCTTCTGCTTCTCTAGTCATCTCTTGCTTAGCGAAAAGCTTTCCCACTCCATTTGGCAAGGGGAGAGCGTACCTGCACTGCACACTAACCGCGGTTTGCAAAGAAAGAGGATTTGCTGCACATTCCAAGGACACGCCTCTTTCCGAGGCAATCTGCAACCTGCTGTCAGATGGAAGTGCTCTCTGCCCTCTCCTGCCCAGCTCTAGGTACTAGCGGGCACTTTCCAGCCTGGCCGAGGCAAACAACCTCCAGAGATGTCACAGAGCATAAGTGGAGCACAGATGCTCAAAGCAGCAAAGCTGAAGAGCCTGGCTCAGCTTCACTAGTGTGCAATTGACTGACTGCGAAAAACAAAGCAGCAGAGCACCGGGCTTCTGGGCGCTGTGAAGGCAATTGCCAAAAGCAGGCAGCTGCTCCTTCCCAAGCACAGGCAGCTGCCTATGTTCTTGCTTGTCGACAAACTCACCGCTGCCCTTCTTTTCAGCAGCTGCCACCGTCTTCTGTGCATCTCGCAGCCTCTGGCGACGAGCAAGACTTGCCAAGGTGGGACGCATCAGGACCAAGTCAAAACCCAGGCAAGTTGTCCTGGAACGCTTTCCATTCGCTTGCCGAGAGTGAATTCAACAGGCAGGAGAGCGGCAGCCACCGTCCTCCAGCAGTCGGAAGGCTTGGCACACAAGCCCGCTTCTTTGCGGCTTCGTTCTTCGCCTCTTCCAAGCAACCGCGATCTCTGCTTCTCGGAGGCGAAGAAGCGGCTAATTCGCGCACAGTTCAGTAGAGCGGCAGCAAAGCGCTCCGGAGCGCCGCTTCAAGCCGAAAGACGCCGGGAAACGGCACTTTCCTCCGGATAGCTCCGGAGCCGCGCTTCTGCTTCTCTAGTCATCTCTAGCTTAGCGAAAAGCTTTCCCACTCCAGTTGCAAGGGAGAGCGTACCTGCACTGCACACTAACCGCGGTTTGCAAAGAAAGAGGATTTGCTGCACATTCCAAGGACACGCCTCTTTCCGAGGCAATCTGCAACCTGCTGTCAGATGGAAGTGCTCTCTGCCCTCTCCTGCCCAGCTCTAGGTACTAGCGGGCACTTTCCAGCCTGGCCGAGGCAAACAACCTCCAGAGATGTCACAGAGCATAAGTGGAGCACAGATGCTCAAAAGCAGCAAAGCTGAAGAGCCTGGCTCAGCTTCACTAGTGTGCAATTGACTGACTGCGAAAAACAAAGCAGCAGAGCACCGGGCTTCTGGGCGCTGTGAGGCAATTGCCAAAACCAGGCAGCTGCTCCTTCCCAAGCACAGGCAGCTGCCTATGTTCTTGCTTGTCGACAAACTCACCGCTGCCCTTCTTTTCAGCAGCTGCCACCGTCTTCTGTGCATCTCGCAGCCTCTGGCGACGAGCAAGACTTGCCAAGGTGGGACGCATCAGGACCAAGTCAAAACCCAGGCAAGTTGTCCTGGAACGCTTTCCATTCGCTTGCCGAGAGTGAATTCAACAGGCAGGAGAGCGGCAGCCACCGTCCTCCAGCAGTCGGAAGGCTTGGCACACAAGCCCGCTTCTTTGCGGCTTCGTTCTTCGCCTCTTCCAAGCAACCGCGATCTCTGCTTCTCGGAGGCGAAGAAGCGGCTAATTCGCGCACAGCTCAGTAGAGCGGCAGCGGAGCGCTCCGGAGCGCCGCTTCAAGCCGAAAGACGCCGGGAAGCGGCACTTTCCTCCGGATAGCTCCGGAGCCGCGCTTCTGCTTCTCTAGTCATCTCTAGCTTAGCGAAAAGCTTTCCCACTCCATTGGCAAGGGGAGAGCGTACCTGCACTGCACACTAACCGCGGTTTGCAAAGAAAGAGGATTTGCTGCACATTCCAAGGACACGGCTCTTTCCGAGGCAATCTGCAACCTGCTGTCAGATGGAAGTGCTCTCTGCCCTCTCCTGCCCAGCTCTAGCTACTAGCGGGCACTTTCCAGCCTGGCCGAGGCAAACAACCTCCAGAGATGTCACAGAGCATAAGTGGAGCACAGATGCTCAAAAGCAGCAAAGCTGAAGAGCCTGGCTCAGCTTCACTAGTGTGCAATTGACTGACTGCGAAAAACAAAGCAGCAGAGCACCGGGCTTCTGGGCGCTGTGAAGGCAATTGCCAAAACCAGGCAGCTGCTCCTTCCCAAGCACAGGCAGCTGCCTATGTTCTTGCTTGTCGACAAACTCACCGCTGCCCTTCTTTTCAGCAGCTGCCACCGTCTTCTGTGCATCTCGCAGCCTCTGGCGACGAGCAAGACTTGCCAAGGTGGGACGCATCAGGACCAAGTCAAAACCCAGCAAGTTGTCCTGGAACGCTTTCCATTCGCTTGCCGAGAGTGAATTCAACAGGCAGGAGAGCGGCAGCCACCGTCCTCCAGCAGTCGGAAGGCTTGGCACACAAGCCCGCTTCTTTGCGGCTTCGTTCTTCGCCTCTTCCAAGCAACCGCGATCTCTGCTTCTCGGAGGCGAAGAAGCGGCTAATTCGCGCACAGCTCAGTAGAGCGGCAGCAAAGCGCTCCGGAGCGCCGCTTCAAGCCGAAAGACGCCGGGAAGCGGCACTTTCCTCCGGATAGCTCCGGAGCCGCGCTTCTGCTTCTCTAGTCATCTCTAGCTTAGCGAAAAGCTTTCCCACTCCAGTTGGCAAGGGGAGAGCGTACCTGCACTGCACACTAACCGCGGTTTGCAAAGAAAGAGGATTTGCTGCACATTCCAAGGACACGCCTCTTTCCGAGGCAATCTGCAACCTGCTGTCAGATGGAAGTGCTCTCTGCCCTCTCCTGCCCAGCTCTAGGTACTAGCGGGCACTTTCCAGCCTGGCCGAGGCAAACAACCTCCAGAGATGTCACAGAGCATAAGTGGAGCACAGATGCTCAAAAGCAGCAAAGCTGAAGAGCCTGGCTCAGCTTCACTAGTGTGCAATTGACTGACTGCGAAAAACAAAGCAGCAGAGCACCGGGCTTCTGGCGCTGTGAAGGCAATTGCCAAAACCAGGCAGCTGCTCCTTCCCAAGCACAGGCAGCTGCCCATGTTCTTGCTTGTCGACAAACTCACCGCTGCCCTTCTTTTCAGCAGCTGCCACCGTCTTCTGTGCATCTCGCAGCCTCTGGCGACGAGCAAGACTTGCCAAGGTGGGACGCATCAGGACCAAGTCAAAACCCAGGCAAGTTGTCCTGGAACGCTTTCCATTCGCTTGCCGAGAGTGAATTCAACAGGCAGGAGAGCGGCAGCCACCGTCCTCCAGCAGTCGGAAGGCTTGGCACACAAGCCCGCTTCTTTGCGGCTTCGTTCTTCGCCTCTTCCAAGCAACCGCGATCTCTGCTTCTCGGAGGCGAAGAAGCGGCTAATTCGCGCACAGCTCAGTAGAGCGGCAGCGGAGCGCTCCGGAGCGCCGCTTCAAGCCGAAAGACGCCGGGAAGCGGCACTTTCCTCCGGATAGCTCCGGAGCCGCGCTTCTGCTTCTCTAGTCATCTCTAGCTTAGCGAAAAGCTTTCCCACTCCATTTGGCAAGGGAGAGCGTACCTGCACTGCACACTAACCGCGGTTTGCAAAGAAAGAGGATTTGCTGCACATTCCAAGGACACGGCTCTTTCCGAGGCAATCTGCAACCTGCTGTCAGATGGAAGTGCTCTCTGCCCTCTCCTGCCCAGCTCTAGCTACTAGCGGGCACTTTCCAGCCTGGCCGAGGCAAACAACCTCCAGAGATGTCACAGAGCATAAGTGGAGCACAGATGCTCAAAAGCAGCAAAGCTGAAGAGCCTGGCTCAGCTTCACTAGTGTGCAATTGACTGACTGCGAAAAACAAAGCAGCAGAGCACCGGGCTTCTGGGCGCTGTGAAGGCAATTGCCAAAAGCAGGCAGCTGCTCCTTCCCAAGCACAGGCAGCTGCCTATGTTCTTGCTTGTCGACAAACTCACCGCTGCCCTTCTTTTCAGCAGCTGCCACCGTCTTCTGTGCATCTCGCAGCCTCTGGCGACGAGCAAGACTTGCCAAGGTGGGAGGCATCAGGACCAAGTCAAAACCCAGGCAAGTTGTCCTGGAACGCTTTCCATTCGCTTGCCGAGAGTGAATTCAACAGGCAGGAGAGCGGCAGCCACCGTCCTCCAGCAGTCGGAAGGCTTGGCACACAAGCCCGCTTCTTTGCGGCTTCGTTCTTCGCCTCTTCCAAGCAACCGCGATCTCTGCTTCTCGGAGGCGAAGAAGCGGCTAATTCGCGCACAGTTCAGTAGAGCGGCAGCAAAGCGCTCCGGAGCGCCGCTTCAAGCCGAAAGACGCCGGGAAGCGGCACTTTCCTCCGGATAGCTCCGGAGCCGCGCTTCTGCTTCTCTAGTCATCTCTAGCTTAGCGAAAAGCTTTCCCACTCCAGTTGGCAAGGGGAGAGCGTACCTGCACTGCACACTAACCGCGGTTTGCAAAGAAAGAGGATTTGCTGCACATTCCAAGGACACGCCTCTTTCCGAGGCAATCTGCAACCTGCTGTCAGATGGAAGTGCTCTCTGCCCTCTCCTGCCCAGCTCTAGGTACTAGCGGGCACTTTCCAGCCTGGCCGAGGCAAACAACCTCCAGAGATGTCACAGAGCATAAGTGGAGCACAGATGCTCAAAAGCAGCAAAGCTGAAGAGCCTGGCTCAGCTTCACTAGTGTGCAATTGACTGACTGCGAAAAACAAAGCAGCAGAGCACCGGGCTTCTGGGCGCTGTGAAGGCAATTGCCAAAACCAGGCAGCTGCTCCTTCCCAAGCACAGGCAGCTGCCCATGTTCTTGCTTGTCGACAAACTCACCGCTGCCCTTCTTTTCAGCAGCTGCCACCGTCTTCGGTGCATCTCGGAGCCTCTGGCGACGAGCAAGACTTGCCAAGGTGGGACGCATCAGGACCAAGTCAAAACCCAGGCAAGTTGTCCTGGAACGCTTTCCATTCGCTTGCCGAGAGTGAATTCAACAGGCAGGAGAGCGGCAGCCACCGTCCTCCAGCAGTCGGAAGGCTTGGCACACAAGCCCGCTTCTTTTGCGGCTTCGTTCTTCGCCTCTTCCAAGCAACCGCGATCTCTGCTTCTCGGAGGCGAAGAAGCGGCTAATTCGCGCACAGCTCAGTAGAGCGGCAGCGGAGCGCTCCGGAGCGCCGCTTCAAGCCGAAAGACGCCGGGAAGCGGCACTTTCCTCCGGATAGCTCCGGAGCCGCGCTTCTGCTTCTCTAGTCATCTCTAGCTTAGCGAAAAGCTTTCCCACTCCATTTGGCAAGGGGAG
The DNA here is from genome assembly GCF_031753505.1 of Anomalospiza imberbis. Lineage (NCBI taxonomy): Eukaryota > Metazoa > Chordata > Aves > Passeriformes > Viduidae > Anomalospiza > Anomalospiza imberbis. The sequence goes on from NW_027099971.1 coordinate 48,645, forward strand.
AGCGTACCTGCACTGCACACTAACCGCGGTTTGCAAAGAAAGAGGATTTGCTGCACATTGCAAGGACACGGCTCTTTCCGAGGCAATCTGCAACCTGCTGTCAGATGGAAGTGCTCTCTGCCCTCTCCTGCCCAGCTCTAGGTACTAGCGGGCACTTTCCAGCCTGGCCGAGGCAAACAACCTCCAGAGATGTCACAGAGCATAAGTGGAGCACAGATGCTCAAAAGCAGCAAAGCTGAAGAGCCTGGCTCAGCTTCACTAGTGTGCAATTGACTGACTGCGAAAAACAAAGCAGCAGAGCACCGGGCTTCTGGGCGCTGTGAAGGCAATTGCCAAAAGCAGGCAGCTGCTCCTTCCCAAGCACAGGCAGCTGCCTATGTTCTTGCTTGTCGACAAACTCACCGCTGCCCTTCTTTTCAGCAGCTGCCACCGTCTTCTGTGCATCTCGCAGCCTCTGGCGACGAGCAAGACTTGCCAAGGTGGGACGCATCAGGACCAAGTCAAAACCCAGGCAAGTTGTCCTGGAACGCTTTCCATTCGCTTGCCGAGAGTGAATTCAAGAGGCAGGAATGCGGCAGCCACCGTCCTCCGGCAGTCGGAAGGCTTGGCACACAAGCCCGCTTCTTTGCGGCTTCGTTCTTCGCCTCTTCCAAGCAACCGCGATCTCTGCTTCTCGGAGGCGAAGAAGCGGCTAATTCGCGCACAGCTCAGTAGAGCGCACGCGGAGCGCTCCGGAGCGCCGCTTCAAGCCGAAAGACGCCGGGAAGCGGCACTTTCCTCCGGATAGCTCCGGAGCCGCGCTTCTGCTTCTCTAGTCATCTCTAGCTTAGCGAAAAGCTTTCCCACTCCATTGGCAAGGGGAGAGCGTACCTGCACTGCACACTAACCGCGGTTTGCAAAGAAAGAGGATTTGCTGCACATTCCAAGGACACGGCTCTTTCCGAGGCAATCTGCAACCTGCTGTCAGATGGAAGTGCTCTCTGCCCTCTCCTGCCCAGCTCTAGCTACTAGCGGGCACTTTCCAGCCTGGCCGAGGCAAACAACCTCCAGAGATGTCACAGAGCATAAGTGGAGCACAGATGCTCAAAAGCAGCAAAGCTGAAGAGCCTGGCTCAGCTTCACTAGTGTGCAATTGACTGACTGCGAAAAACAAAGCAGCAGAGCACCGGGCTTCTGGGCGCTGTGAAGGCAATTGCCAAAACCAGGCAGCTGCTCCTTCCAAGCACAGGCAGCTGCCCATGTTCTTGCTTGTCGACAAACTCACCGCTGCCCTTCTTTTCAGCAGCTGCCACCGTCTTCTGTGCATCTCGCAGCCTCTGGCGACGAGCAAGACTTGCCAAGGTGGGACGCATCAGGACCAAGTCAAAACCCAGGCAAGTTGTCCTGGAACGCTTTCCATTCGCTTGCCGAGAGTGAATTCAACAGGCAGGAGAGCGGCAGCCACCGTCCTCCAGCAGTCGGAAGGCTTGCACACAAGCCCGCTTCTTTGCGGCTTCGTTCTTCGCCTCTTCCAAGCAACCGCGATCTCTGCTTCTCGGAGGCGAAGAAGCGGCTAATTCGCGCACAGCTCAGTAGAGCGGCAGCGGAGCGCTCCGGAGCGCCGCTTCAAGCCGAAAGACGCCGGGAAGCGGCACTTTCCTCCGGATAGCTCCGGAGCCGCGCTTCTGCTTCTCTAGTCATCTCTAGCTTAGCGAAAAGCTTTCCCACTCCATTTGGCAAGGGGAGAGCGTACCTGCACTGCACACTAACCGCGGTTTGCAAAGAAAGAGGATTTGCTGCACATTGCAAGGACACGGCTCTTTCCGAGGCAATCTGCAACCTGCTGTCAGATGGAAGTGCTCTCTGCCCTCTCCTGCCCAGCTCTAGGTACTAGCGGGCACTTTCCAGCCTGGCCGAGGCAAACAACCTCCAGAGATGTCACAGAGCATAAGTGGAGCACAGATGCTCAAAAGCAGCAAAGCTGAAGAGCCTGGCTCAGCTTCACTAGTGTGCAATTGACTGACTGCGAAAAACAAAGCAGCAGAGCACCGGCTTCTGGGCGCTGTGAAGGCAATTGCCAAAAGCAGGCAGCTGCTCCTTCCCAAGCACAGGCAGCTGCCCATGTTCTTGCTTGTCGACAAACTCACCGCTGCCCTTCTTTTCAGCAGCTGCCACCGTCTTCGGTGCATCTCGGAGCCTCTGGCGACGAGCAAGACTTGCCAAGGTGGGACGCATCAGGACCAAGTCAAAACCCAGGCAAGTTGTCCTGGAACACTTTCCATTCGCTTGCCGAGAGTGAATTCAACAGGCAGGAGAGCGGCAGCCACCGTCCTCCAGCAGTCGGAAGGCTTGGCACACAAGCCGCTTCTTTGCGGCTTCGTTCTTCGCCTCTTCCAAGCAACCGCGATCTCTGCTTCTCGGAGGCGAAGAAGCGGCTAATTCGCGCACAGCTCAGTAGAGCGCACGCGGAGCGCTCCGGAGCGCCGCTTCAAGCCGAAAGACGCCGGGAAGCGGGCACTTTCCTCCGGATAGCTCCGGAGCCGCGCTTCTGCTTCTCTAGTCATCTCTTGCTTAGCGAAAAGCTTTCCCACTCCATTTGGCAAGGGGAGAGCGTACCTGCACTGCACACTAACCGCGGTTTGCAAAGAAAGAGGATTTGCTGCACATTCCAAGGACACGGCTCTTTCCGAGGCAATCTGCAACCTGCTGTCAGATGGAAGTGCTCTCTGCCCTCTCCTGCCCAGCTCTAGGTACTAGCGGGCACTTTCCAGCCTGGCGAGGCAAACAACCTCGAGAGATGTCACAGAGCCTAAGTGGAGCACAGATGCTCAAAAGCAGCAAAGCTGAAGAGCCTGGCTCAGCTTCACTAGTGTGCAATTGACTGACTGCGAAAACAAAGCAGCAGAGCACCGGGCTTCTGGGCGCTGTGAAGGCAATTGCCAAAACCAGGCAGCTGCTCCTTCCCAAGCACAGGCAGCTGCCTATGTTCTTGCTTGTCGACAAACTCACCGCTGCCCTTCTTTTCAGCAGCTGCCACCGTCTTCTGTGCATCTCGGAGCCTCTGGCGACGAGCAAGACTTGCCAAGGTGGGACGCATCAGGACCAAGTCAAAACCCAGGCAAGTTGTCCTGGAACGCTTTCCATTCGCTTGCCGAGAGTGAATTCAACAGGCAGGAGAGCGGCAGCCACCGTCCTCCAGCAGTCGGAAGGCTTGGCACACAAGCCCGCTTCTTTGCGGCTTCGTTCTTCGCCTCTTCCAAGCAACCGCGATCTCTGCTTCTCGGAGGCGAAGAAGCGGCTAATTCGCGCACAGCTCAGTAGAGCGGCAGCGGAGCGCTCCGGAGCGCCGCTTCAAGCCGAAAGACGCCGGGAAGCGGCACTTTCCTCGGATAGCTCCGGAGCCGCGCTTCTGCTTCTCTAGTCATCTCTAGCTTAGCGAAAAGCTTTCCCACTCCATTTGGCAAGGGGAGAGCGTACCTGCACTGCACACTAACCGCGGTTTGCAAAGAAAGAGGATTTGCTGCACATTCCAAGGACACGGCTCTTTCCGAGGCAATCTGCAACCTGCTGTCAGCTGGAAGTGCTCTCTGCCCTCTCCTGCCCAGCTCTAGGTACTAGCGGGCACTTTCCAGCCTGGCCGAGGCAAACAACCTCCAGAGATGTCACAGAGCATAAGTGGAGCACAGATGCTCAAAAGCAGCAAAGCTGAAGAGCCTGGCTCAGCTTCACTAGTGTGCAATGACTGACTGCGAAAAACAAAGCAGCAGAGCACCGGGCTTCTGGGCGCTGTGAAGGCAATTGCCAAAAGCAGGCAGCTGCTCCTTCCCAAGCACAGGCAGCTGCCTATGTTCTTGCTTGTCGACAAACTCACCGCTGCCTTCTTTTCAGCAGCTGCCACCGTCTTCTGTGCATCTCGCAGCCTCTGGCGACGAGCAAGACTTGCCAAGGTGGGACGCATCAGGACCAAGTCAAAACCCAGGCAAGTTGTCCTGGAACGCTTTCCATTCGCTTGCCGAGAGTGAATTCAACAGGCAGGAGAGCGGCTGCCACCGTCCTCCAGCAGTCGGAAGGCTTGGCACACAAGCCCGCTTCTTTGCGGCTTCGTTCTTCGCCTCTTCCAAGCAACCGCGATCTCTGCTTCTCGGAGGCGAAGAAGCGGCTAATTCGCGCACAGCTCAGTAGAGCGGCAGCAAAGCGCTCCGGAGCGCCGCTTCAAGCCGAAAGACGCCGGGAAGCGGCACTTTCCTCCGGATAGCTCCGGAGCCGCGCTTCTGCTTCTCTAGTCATCTCTAGCTTAGCGAAAAGCTTTCCCACTCCATTTGGCAAGGGGAGAGCGTACCTGCACTGCACACTAACCGCGGTTTGCAAAGAAAGAGGATTTGCTGCACATTCCAAGGACACGCCTCTTTCCGAGGCAATCTGCAACCTGCTGTCAGATGGAAGTGCTCTCTGCCCTCTCCTGCCCAGCTCTAGGTACTAGCGGGCACTTTCAGCCTGGCCGAGGCAAACAACCTCCAGAGATGTCACAGAGCATAAGTGGAGCACAGATGCTCAAAAGCAGCAAAGCTGAAGAGCCTGGCTCAGCTTCACTAGTGTGCAATTGACTGACTGCGAAAAACAAAGCAGCAGAGCACCGGGCTTCTGGGCGCTGTGAAGGCAATTGCCAAAACCAGGCAGCTGCTCCTTCCCAAGCACAGGCAGCTGCCTATGTTCTTGCTTGTCGACAAACTCACCCGCTGCCCTTCTTTTCAGCAGCTGCCACCGTCTTCTGTGCATCTCGCAGCCTCTGGCGACGAGCAAGACTTGCCAAGGTGGGACGCATCAGGACCAAGTCAAAACCCAGGCAAGTTGTCCTGGAACGCTTTCCATTCGCTTGCCGAGAGTGAATTCAACAGGCAGGAGAGCGGCAGCCACCGTCCTCCAGCAGTCGGAAGGCTTGGCACACAAGCCCGCTTCTTTGCGGCTTCGTTCTTCGCCTCTTCCAAGCAACCGCGATCTCTGCTTCTCGGAGGCGAAGAAGCGGCTAATTCGCGCACAGCTCAGTAGAGCGGCAGCGGAGCGCTCCGGAGCGCCGCTTCAAGCCGAAAGACGCCGGGAAGCGGCACTTTCCTCCGGATAGCTCCGGAGCCGCGCTTCTGCTTCTCTAGTCATCTCTAGCTTAGCGAAAAGCTTTCCCACTCCATTTGGCAAGGGGAGAGCGTACCTGCACTGCACACTAACCGCGGTTTGCAAAGAAAGAGGATTTGCTGCACATTCCAAGGACACGGCTCTTTCCGAGGCAATCTGCAACCTGCTGTCAGATGGAAGTGCTCTCTGCCCTCTCCTGCCCAGCTCTAGCTACTAGCGGGCACTTTCCAGCCTGGCCGAGGCAAACAACCTCCAGAGATGTCACAGAGCATAAGTGGAGCACAGATGCTCAAAAGCAGCAAAGCTGAAGAGCCTGGCTCAGCTTCACTAGTGTGCAATTGACTGACTGCGAAAAACAAAGCAGCAGAGCACCGGGCTTCTGGGCGCTGTGAAGGCAATTGCCAAAAGCAGGCAGCTGCTCCTTCCCAAGCACAGGCAGCTGCCTATGTTCTTGCTTGTCGACAAACTCACCGCTGCCCTTCTTTTCAGCAGCTGCCACCGTCTTCTGTGCATCTCGCAGCCTCTGGCGACGAGCAAGACTTGCCAAGGTGGGACGCATCAGGACCAAGTCAAAACCCAGGCAAGTTGTCCTGGAACGCTTTCCATTCGCTTGCCGAGAGTGAATTCAAGAGGCAGGAATGCGGCAGCCACCGTCCTCCGGCAGTCGGAAGGCTTGGCACACAAGCCCGCTTCTTTGCGGCTTCGTTCTTCGCCTCTTCCAAGCAACCGCGATCTCTGCTTCTCGGAGGCGAAGAAGCGGCTAATTCGCGCACAGCTCAGTAGAGCGCACGCGGAGCGCTCCGGAGCGCCGCTTCAAGCCGAAAGACGCCGGGAAGCGGCACTTTCCTCCGGATAGCTCCGGAGCCGCGCTTCTGCTTCTCTAGTCATCTCTTGCTTAGCGAAAAGCTTTCCCACTCCATTTGGCAAGGGGAGAGCGTACCTGCACTGCACACTATCCGCGGTTTGCAAAGAAAGAGGATTTGCTGCACATTGCAAGGACACGGCTCTTTCCGAGGCAATCTGCAACCTGCTGTCAGATGGAAGTGCTCTCTGCCCTCTCCTGCCCAGCTCTAGGTACTAGCGGGCACTTTCCAGCCTGGCCGAGGCAAACAACCTCCAGAGATGTCACAGAGCATAAGTGGAGCACAGATGCTCAAAAGCAGCAAAGCTGAAGAGCCTGGCTCAGCTTCACTAGTGTGCAATTGACTGACTGCGAAAAACAAAGCAGCAGAGCACCGGGCTTCTGGGCGCTGTGAAGGCAATTGCCAAAAGCAGGCAGCTGCTCCTTCCCAAGCACAGGCAGCTGCCTATGTTCTTGCTTGTCGACAACTCACCGCTGCCCTTCTTTTCAGCAGCTGCCACCGTCTTCTGTGCATCTCGCAGCCTCTGGCGACGAGCAAGACTTGCCAAGGTGGGACGC